>NW_017385987.1:1265359-1557593 GCF_000237925.1 Schistosoma mansoni | reverse complement strand
ATCCAGATGACGAGTCCCAAATAGGACGAAACGCGCGTCCTGGATTCCACTGCTAGCCACTATCTATCTTTGCTTATCATGCTGGTGAATCAAGGCTATATCGAGGCAATACGCACAGCATGCACATATGCCAATTAGAGACTGACCAGTTGCAGTCCTAACACATCGATGGGAAGATTCAAACAAACAATACTAAGTGAATTTAAAAACTTGATAAGTTTCAGAAAAATGTCAGTAACTCTATCGAAAGTATTTGTAACTCAATACTGGCTCAGAATACACACATGACAAAAGAGACTGGCCAATTCCAGTCCTTATCATCAACGGATTACTTAGTTACGCCTGTTACCACTTGTGGAGGAGCATAGGCCGCCCACCAGCATTCTCCAACCCACTCTGTCCAGAGCCTTCTTTTTTAGTTCTATCCAGTTGTTGTTTATTCTTCTCATATATAGTTCTATATAGTTCTATCCAGTTGTTGTTTATTCTTCTCATATCTCGCCTTATGACGCAGTTGGCTGCTTTCCTCAATGTGTTTTCTATCCACTTCTAGTGCTTCCTCCCGATTTCTTCCTCCGCTGGAATCTGGTTTGTTCTCTCTCACAGCAGGTTGTTACTGATAGTGTCTGGCCAACGGATCCGAAGTATTTTGCGTAGACAACTGTTAATAAACATCTGAATCTTCTAAATGATGACTGATGCGTCTTGTTGATTGAACGCTATATTCGGATCCTAAGCTAATTTCGTAACAACAATGACTTTCTTAGTTCTCCAGGTTTCCGCCCCATAAAGTAGAACTGTCTCAACATTTGTATTGAAAATTCCGACTTTGGTGTTAGCTGACAGTCAGTTTTAGCTCCAGATGGAAGATCCAAATAACTGTTGCAAATGAATCGAAAATTCATACTGCTTTATAACTCAATGGCAATCTGGAAACATGTTGGGCGTGTAAATTGGAAAATGTCAAATTCAAGTTCCGGAATTCAAATCAACAGTGAGATCCAAGAACATCTAACTGATGAATCTTAAACGGCATGAAACGCACGCCCTGAATTTCTCTACCCGTCACTATCCAACTCTGTTTATAATCCCTTATTGAATTCGATATACATATAGATTCGTTTTACTTAATAAATGAGTGATGCATTTTTCTGCTTTTTAAAAAAACAAACGAGCTAAATATTCCATTAAATCAAATCAGATGTTAATCTATTTAAGAATAAACAAAATGTTTAGGACTACATAATCATTTTCCAAATCCCCATTGTGTTTCCTAGTTAACAGAATTCTTCTGTTTTCTACTTTTCAATAACGTTTGCATAATTCTTTTAGTAATTATCTGTCCTTAAATTAGTACATCCGGTCCATGTTAGCCTATTTGATCTTTTTAAATGTCATAAATGTTTGAAAAGACATAGTTTAGTATTAACGTAATGCAACTTTTGCTTAGACTCAAATTCGGATAGCTCATTGCTAAAGGCGTGCAACATCTTAACGGTATATACTTTATTCACATGTTCTCAAATAATTTTAAAGTTATAAAAACGATATTTAAATCGGTAATAATGATTATTGTGAGAAATGTGTATATATATATATATATATATATATATATATATATATATATATATGAGCAACAAATATGTATGCACTATCTTTATAACTGGTATCTTGGCAACGAAAAGGCAATTTTGTATTTAAGGTTGTAAATGTTATTTATTTATTTATTTATGTTGAAATATTTAACTGATAACATTTTACCGTAAACGCCATTGACGCCTACTATTAAAGTCAATCACATCAGAGATAAACAAACAAGTTTACACTAGTGATTACTACACAATATAACAAATATTATAAATTCAAGTATTCCGTTTCTGTGAAATACATTTAATTTTCTGATAAATAGATAAAATGGCGACTGAGAAAATGTAGTTGTATATACCCACATTATAGCTATCTGATTTAATAAAAGCAGGTATTTTACATCTGCACATCCACTGATTTTAGATTATAGTACAACAATCGAAGTTTTTCAAGTTCATTGTATATGTCAATAATAAAATAACAAAACAGGTAACGAGATAAAGAATATCTATATTACATACCAAGATATATTTAATTTATTTCTGAAATATTTTTAAAAAACATATATTTGCGGCTATTTTTTTTCAAACGGAGTTGGTAATGAAGAGATAGAGAAGCGGAAAAATGATTTCCTTTAATTATGAACTCATTTACATTCATTATAAGCAAAGATGGATAGTGGCTAGCAGTGGAACCCAGAATCTATTTGGGACTCGTCAGCTGGATGTACCTGCATGCTTGTGAATTAAGGCGATATCGAGGCAATACGCACAGTATGCACATATGCCAATAAGAGACTGACCAGTTGCAGTCCTAAACATCAATGGGAAGATTCAAATAAACAATACTAAGTGAATTCATTTACATTCAGTTTTTAGTTGTTCACTACAAATGACGATTCACCAATATGAATTCAGAATATCACTAATTAATTCCACTTGTGAAACTCAATGACAACGTAATCCGTTATGATCAAAAATGTTACTTTAACACATCTGAATTAACTACCCTACATAACTAGGGTAAAAACTCAGTTTAACTTTTGTGAATAGAATGAACAAATTTTTACCGAAACAATAGTTGGTCACTCTTCAGTACTCACTGGAACGTCATCTAAGTATATTATGATAAGTTCAAAGAAATTATTGGATGAAGTCATAGTCATTGGTTTCATATATATTTTAGATTATTTGTTCTACAATGTTGACACCCTCCGCTATAAAAAAGGTGGTTTTCAAATGTTAGTATACTTCAAAACAATAAAGACTCAGAACTATAGTTCGATTCATTCTAATCATCATTGTATGAACATTTTGTTTCTAAAGGTTTTTAAAACATTATTGATTTTTAATAATGTCATATTAAATTGATTAAATAAAAAAACATTTTTAATTTCAATTTCAACTTACTAGTTTACTTACTAGTTTCCAATTTATAAATTTCAAATTGTATTATTTGTTATAATAAGTAGTATAAATATAAGTAGTAAGTAGTAAATTGAATAGGAAATTTTTGTATTCCACTTACACTCAAGTCTTTTCAACTTCGTTACTGAATCCAATATTCTATCATATTTTTTAATGTTAAAAACACTATAGAAAACATAGAGAGGTAATATTTTCATCCATTACTTATTTTTTCACGTTTTCTAAACTAAAAATGGGAGATGATATAAAGTTAAGAATTCACTAGGAAAGGCATCCTGAATTGGAAATTAAACTTAGTGATTAGCTAACGACATCATTGTAAGTTTAATTATTGATAAACAAAACTCTTTTGTAATTAATGCAATAGAATCAAAACATTGACAGAAATTTAAAAAAAAATCAAAATGTTTAATTTTACATCTAAAATAGTCTTCCCCCAGTTAGTCTTAATGAAATTAATTTACGTCCAGAGCCAACCAAGTATACATTTGCATTAATCCTTCTATGAGTTATATATATATATATATATATATATATAAAGGGAGCTGTGTAACATTCTATCATGCTGAACACATTAAAATATATTCAACCGGTACAAAAAGAAAAAACAGTTGGCAGAATAAAATGATTTCACCCTTGATTTATGACCTCGCTTTAGTTGCAAGCAGCCTAAAATTACAATGAATAATATAATTATAAACAAAAAAATTTGACATAATTGAATCGGTGATATTTAAATGAATGTTTTCAAAAAAAATGAAATTAAAAATCATCAAAAGAAGAAAAGGATACAAAATATATAATCAAACATTGTTAGGACTGATGCATTTTTAATTTGTTGAAAATAATAATAATAATAGAGGTAGTAAAATTAATAATAGTATTAATACCGAATTAAGGGGGTGAGATCAGAGTTAATAAAAGTTAAATTTAAGAAAAAAGGAGAATTACATAATTAATACTCAAATAAAATTGATACGCGAGTATAAATAATAATAATATAGCAGATAAAAGTAGTAAACAATAAAAACGGTTAACGGTATTGATCAATTCTATACACATAGGTCAGGTTGAAAGCGTTTGATAATAATCATCACTGTTAAACGGATTAAAATGGATGTTGATCGTTTGTTAATTATTTCAAACGTATAACTATCATCTTCTTTGTGCTCAGTATTTACTAGTATCCTAGCGACTGCATCTGTAGAGACTATCAACGTTCAGGAGCGTGTTCAGAAAACCTAGTAGGAGCAGTAATCTCTGTCCTTTCTTTACACATGAAACCGAAAATGCATGCCATGAATTAATTTTATTCTACAAGACATTTTAATTGCGCCGTTCAAGCTTATCAAGGAATCTGATTGCATGAAATTAAAATACATATTCGAGTTAATTCAGTGCTTAAAAATCATTTATTTCATAGTTAAAAGCATGAGTCAATTGAAGCTAGACCACCATGGAAAACCTGGAAACACTGGACGACCGTTTCGTCCCATTATGGGGCTCCTCAGCAGCGTGCATCCGCGATCTCGGCCCGCGAGATCCGAATCCAGGACCTACCAGTCTCGCATCAGAGCACTTAACATCTGGACCGCTGAGCCGGCATCCGATGGTGGTCTGGCTTCAATTGACTCATTCTTCCAACTATGAAAATACTGAAACCTCCACAAAACCCCTTCTGATTATTTTATTTCAATCAATTAGACGTGTTTTTTTTTAAATTTTCAACTATTCACCCAGTTTTAATATACTAATCAGTTCGTACAAATCGGGTTTTGCTTTCAAAGTTTATCACAATTAAAGATTGATCTATTTTATCATTGTCATCAATATAGATAGCAATTCTTTTCTACTGAACTCCATTTTGGCAACATGATTTATCTGATCGATATGTTGTGTTTTGATCAGTTATGTGAGATCTAGCCAAAAAGTTGGAATGATTTGTTTCAATATGATTAATTACTTTATACTAGTGATTCACTGTATAATTACTTTTTAATTATACATCATTTCATAATGTGTTATTCCTCAATCCTTAGATAATTAATAGATATTACGTGAATATTTTGTCTATGATACTTTGGAATAAACTTTTGGGTTGTAATTAAATAATAAATGTGTCTATTTTTTTACGTATTTAGCTTATAAAAACAGGATTTTTAATATAACACATACGTTGCATATCAAGAGGTACGCAATTCAGCAGTTTTTAAGATATTGAATAAAACCATTATATTTTTGTGATATTTAAGAGTATTTGAATTATAGTATAAATTAGTAATCCCAGAAACAACGCGATTTGATCGAGAAGTATCAGGTGAACACGAACGAAGGTATTGTATCGGGAATTCAAAATCAAGCAGCCATCAAAACAAAAGAATCATTGGTTCATTCAAACACCGCATCCACCACAGCTTAAATGAGGATCCAGATTTCTGAGATCAATCTGCCTCATACTCATTAGGATAACCTTGAATTTGATTTTGATTCTCTGCCCGTGCAAACTTCATATCTGAGCAAACTGACTCTCTGATTGCTTTGAGAAAACTTGATACTCCCTCTGATTCATCATACCACTGATTAAAGATTTTACTAAACATACATTGTTCGTGAGAATATCCAACATCTGATACAATAACATCACAAATATGACACATCCATTGGGGATATCACTGGAAATAAATCTATTTTGAGAACCACTGACACCTGATATGATATCAGAATTTGATTTTTCTAAAATATGTCTCTCAAATTTTCTAAAAATTTCATTAAAGAATAATGGGTCATTAGAGATATAAGCATCTACCAAAACTACATCAGGTTTTCCATCATGATCCGATTCACCCAACATGTTTTCCTCAGGTTTGTCAGAAATGTCATCAGAAATATGTGAATCATTATGACAAACCATATCTGGTACAATAACACGAAAAATCTGATAAGAAGTTGATTGATTAGAAACTTTTGTCTCACAGGAATTCTGGGTTTCATTCAACCCTGGACTGTTATGTGATGTTAAACCGCTTCTCGAAGTCTTCGATATAGATAAGTGATCAGTAGAAACATCCAACTTAGTAGAATCACAAATTTTAGCATTAGTTTCGGCGAAATGAACCACGGTATTACAAACTGACTGAATGTGTCCAGATTTACTACATTTAAAGCATTCAGAATTACGGAATACACATGCATTACATGGGTGTAACTTGACACAAAACAAGCATTTACCGAACTTGTGCTCATCTCCGTGAACTGTTTCACAACTCATCAATGAATGGTTATCTGATAAACCTTGATTACATATTGGACTGCGACGACGTAGTAAAGTAGTGGAATTCCTGATATTCTGGCAAGTCATTTCATCAAATTTTTCTTCTTTACCGCATTCAAAATTTGTATACTTTACATGGTTCAGCAGTAGTTGATTGAGTGCTGCATAAGGGAATGAAATCAGTTTGTCTGGAAATGCCAGAGTCTTTATTAGGCTGTATGCTTCTTTTCAGATGAACGTAAGGAAATGAGCCACAATATCAACATTCTAAGCATCTTCCATGGTCATAGCTCAGATTTCGAACCTCTACAGGTAATCCTCAAAAGCATTAAAATCTGAATGTATGTCCAACTCTTCCATCACAGGCTCCATCGCGACGCCAATGTGATGTTTAAGAGTATTTGAATTATAGTATAAATTAGTAATCCCACAAATAACACAATTTAATCGAGAAGTATTAGGTGAACACGAACGAATGTATTGTATTGGGAATTCAAAATCAAGCAGCCATCAAAACAAAAGAATAATTGGTTCATTCAAACACCACAATTTCCCTGAATGTTTAGCCATGGATATTTATGACTAAATCAATTAAACTCTCACAAAGTAGTTTATATGGTGTTGCAATACTTTTCAAACGTTATAAATGTACTCAAAACTCGATAGTAAGGGGAGGTATAAGTTGACATCTATGAGTAAAATTGAAGTGCTTTCAACCTCTTATTATATTACAAAGCGAAATTTTGATTGTTTTAAATTTTTTTAAATCACTTCCGCTTAACTCAAACTGATTCATTGTTACTCTTATATTCCATTTTTAAAATTTGTATTACCATGATAATCCACCTATTCTATAGTATATATTCTTGATCTAGTATCTAGTATTATTTATTTTTAACCCTTTGAATGACCCTGAAAAGTTAAGTACATTAATACCTTTTGCTTTCTTCATGTTCCATCAGTTGTTTTATCTTAGACGATCACTGTGAATACTTATATATTTGTAATATATGTGCAAACACATTACTTATTCCATGTCTAAATAGGTACTTTTGTTTTATTTCTCAGAAATAGCAAATTCAACATCCCTTAAGTAGTATCATTACCTATAGACATATGATGGCTTTCTTTGTAACTAAAGTATAAATTCTAGTGTATGATAAAGTCAATTACTTTGAATTATTAATTATTCCTTAGTTCCAAGTATTTTTTAAAACTGAAATGACAATGGTAATTATTGATTTTGAAAGATTGGAAAGAAATCCTGCGAAAATTAAACATAGGTGAAATACTTTTACTGCTGAAATCATGAGTCAATTGAAGCTAGACCATCATCGAAAACCTGGAAGCACTGGACGGCCGTTTCGTCCTATTATGGGACTCCTCAGCAGATATGTAAAGAATAGAATTTGGAACTCTAAAGAACTACATGTGAATGAGAATGGATATTCACTAAGGGTTGAGTATGGAGCATTAGTTTTCAATAAACAGTGAACTATTATGAATTATTCGTTTATCTTAATTCCACAAAACATAATATTGATTACTTCTAGCTTCATTTATATAAACTTCTTCAATATAAAAAGCATTTACGTACTTTACTCATTACTAATCTAATTAATGTTAAAACGTGAAAGGTACAATTAAATTAGCCATTTTTCCTCTGGAGCTAGACCATAATTTCTTTTTATTCTAGATGCATAGACGTGGTAGAAAGATAGGATGTAGTCAGTGAATGAATGATAAAATTAGCTGTATTCAAATGTATTGTCAGTTAATTAAATTTGTTTTTGATTAAAATAAGATGAGTATCTTAATTGAGATTCCACATTATTCTTGAAAACAGTTTCTAATCAACCTCCTTCCCTTTTTCCATAAGTCTTTAATTGATTTTGTTACATAATATAATTTATACTTGCGCTTAACTAATGCTTTAAAATCTCCGCCTGTAGCTCTTCTAGAGTTACTGCAGGTCCCTAGCAGGGGTAAACGAGGAGGGTTAAGCATGGGGTTGGCAACCCCATCCCGTAGAAGAAAATTTGCTAAAAAATCAATAACCAGAATAAACAGAATAAAACGTTTAAACTCTGCCTTGGAAGTTAAATGATCTTCATTTAGAACAATTATGACGCCTAGTGATGAAAGCCGAGATTCTTTCGAAGTTACGAGGTTGATGACTCTCCTAAAAACCAGAGCAGCAATTAATATCGGTAAATGAAATGTTCGGACATTGTGAGAGACCCGAAGAACCAATCAAATAGTTGCAAAAATGTGGAGATACAACTTAAGGGTGCTTGAAATCAGTGAAACCTATTGGACCCAAGCTGGAGAGCAAAATATAGATTCAAGAGTAATGCCACTGTACTCTGGTAACGAATAAGAAAATGCTTCGCACACTCAGAGAGTTGCTCTGATGCTGTATAAGAAGCACGTAAAGCATTTACAGGATGAGAATCTCGTAGATCCAAGATCATCAAAGCATCCCAGAAAAAATCAACTCATTACTAACTAAACATGAATGCTAAATGACATATAGACTTCTTTTCAAGTAATGATGTGTAGTTTGAAGTTTAATGTAAAAAAAATCAAATGACTGTGAGACATTGAAATCTTCAAATTAATATCTTCATGTTTTTATTTCTAGATATAAACTCATTGCTCTTACAGTTTAATTAGACCAACTAAGAAAATAATTTCATTAGAATACCTTTCAGGTGAATACAATTACTAGCGCAATACATTTAGAACAATCTGATCACACATATACTTGTTAAGAACATTTATATATAAAAATAAAAGGTCAACTAGACTTACCACCATTTCCAGTCTAGTTGACCTTTTATTCTTGTACATAAATGCTCTTAACAAGTATATATTTGATCAGATTGTTCGAAATGTATTGCGCTAATATATCACATAGTTCTCATAATCTTCGTCTTATTACACTATCGAAATTTATCAAAGGGACTAATTGCTTTAAATAACAATTACATTCAAGTCATCTGTCTCGATAAGCCTATGTATGTACTATCTTATTTTCAGTTTGATAATACATATTCTTTCATTCTTGGTTTTAAATGTGTTGAATAATTTATGAGTCACTGTATAAATATTTGTTTAAATCTAAGAAAAACATTATTAAAACTAGTTCACTTTGCTTTATGGAAATCACAACTATCTGATTATTTCAGCTTAAACTCTGAATATAGATAACGAATGTGAAGAACCATATAACTATGTTATTCACTTTTTAAAGTTCCATTTATTCGTTCTAATCATTTGTGAACTTCACTTTCGTGCATGTCATAGTTGTTGTTATAATTATGATACTCTAATAACCTCTTACCTTCCTTTCCACATCACAGGTTTCATGATTTTATTATTGTAAATAATAAACATTTATTAAAATTATTTTATCCATAATTTTGATTCGGTTTACTCATTGACGTGCAATGAATTCCGGACTAAATTATTCATTCTCATTTGTTTATCTACTATCAGTGAATTCAGTAAATTTTTTGTTGTTGTTGTTTTGTTTATGAATAATGAAAGTTCTTGAATTTATTTTATTTATCAAACATTTTGTTCTTATTTTTAGTCAATTATTATTTCTTCATATATCTCTCTCATACATAAATGTATGGGACTGATATCAAGGTGAAACTTTACATTGTACTTTAAATTATGAAAACAAGATAACACATTTTAAACTTCATTGAATTGCAAAGATCATCTAATTATTGTTGAGTTTTTGCCTTATTAAACTCAATTGTTAAAATAACTTTATTAAATGGACTTTCTATAATCATTTTGAAAACCTATGAGTTTCAATTTGAGCAATAGTTTGAAATCAATAGTTTTATTGTTGGCCTGCTTGAACATTTGTGCTAGCTGTTCCTGTCATCTAGATATTTCAACAAGATATCTAATTTTGTTTGTTTTATTATATCATTGTGACTGTGAATTGCAAAATCTATTCCGGTGCGTTTCGGAAAAGTGTACAACCTTTCAACTCCGCCTGTAGCTCCTCCGCGGTCAAATGCCGATCCCAAGCCCGGATAAAGGAAGAGGGTTAGACATGTAGCTAGCGACCCCGTCCCGAAGAAAATCAACTCACTAAAAAACCGTTAACCAGAAAGTGCAACCTTTCGCCGTAAAGGCTAAAAAAGGCCTAATCAGAGATATCGTGGTTGCTGGCAATATGCAGCAAAAACAATGTACATTATTCAAATGTAGATTGACTGCACTACTAACTTCTAACTGGCGAACACTCAATATTTATCGTCAGGATCAATGAAGAAGTAAGGAACGGAAACTTAAGGAAATACTTTAGGCTGATAATTCCATATTTTATCAAAATGATAATATTGAATAAAGCTATTAATAATAATAAAATTCTGGTATAATCTAAATAATAAAGAATCTTTAGCAGACTTTGTGTCTAGAAAATATCCACATATTATGGTAGTATATGATTATTCTATTAACAAAAAATATAAATTACCATTTATTAAAATAAACATTGTATTGAGACAATTGTGACATTTTTGAAATTCTAGCAGAGTTGTCAAGTGAAATTGTGAGAAACGATGTTTATGAATTTATTTTTAAAAAACTTTTGACTGCTTTGTATATTCTATCAATAGGATAATTTCAAATGACAATTTCTTAGCTCATACAATAAACAATCTAAATATCTACAAATGTTGACTTGATGTCAACCTTATGACCAGTTTCAACCAAATGTTTCGCAATGGAGGAAGATGTCTGTCTATCAGGTGATCTTATTTGACCATTTGAATTCATTTGTTTCTGCAGCCATTCAGGTATATGTTCCGTTGAAAACAAAATGAACTCACAAAATACTCATATAGAGTTACAGAAGAATTCATGTATTACTTTTTTATATAGTTTTATAACTTGTCTAAGACAATAAGCCAGGGAAATTCTGTTATGATTTAATACCATTTATTTCATTCTAATAGAAAACTTGCTGTTTGGATTTCCTACACACAATCACCAAAAATTCAGAATAAAGTGAACAACATGTTTTCAATCACCCATAATTTTCTTAAGAATGAGTATGACATTAATGTATCCGGATCTTTTGAGACAATGTATGAGCAAATTACTTCAGATTTGCTGATTTTTGATGAAGTTATTGCTTGTTGTCATTTTTTCTTCATACCAATGAGTTTTGTTTGCTTAATATGGTTGTTCCAATGTTTTTCATTGTACCTTTTTTTCTTTTTTTCTCTAAAATCCTATTTTCATTCCGTTCCAACTTCTTTTTTCTAGAATATTCACATAGTTTTACTGTAAATAACTATCCACATGACTAACTCGCTCGATGTTTTCACATGGATGATCTTTTTGCCGATACAAATACTTATTAACTCTAAACTTATCGAGACTTTCAAAATAAATCATGTCATTTTGTTTTATTTCTAATAATCAATTTAATTATTTCAAAGTTAAAAACAGCTGAAGAAAATTCATGAAATAAATGAATTTATATGAAACCCCTACGGTTTGTATTGAGTAGATAGAATGTAGCTAGCTGTGAAATGAAGAACATGTGTTCCGTTGTTCTTGGGACTTTTCAGCTGGACGCTCCTGAGATTGTAGCTCAGTGTGGTGTCTTTACATTACAAAGAATTCAAATCAGTATGTTAGGAGGAAACCACTTAACAAATATTAATCACTTCTCGAGTTATCACTTTCGATTCGTTTACTGACACACTTAGTATGATAAACAATTTTTGTGGACATTTCTTTAATTAGATGAAACTATAAGAATCTGAATACATATCCATGCGCATTTAATTTAGAGACTCACAGATATAATCCATTCCTTTTCTTATAAATTGAAAGTCATTCTTCGAACTTAAAATTGTTTACTCGACCATGATCTTAGTATGTTCTATCATTACTCGTTACATTTTATTTTAAAAACGCACTACTCATCTCAAATATTAATATGATGATGAAGCATTTCCCAGTGGTGATCAAGATTCGTCAATAATCATGTATAATTTATTCAAAAATAAGCAGATATACAAAGAAAAAAAAACTGATCTAATCATGAGGTAGTCATGAAATGTAGAATCTGCATTAAGATAACGTTTCTTGCTTCTCTTTTTGAATAATTTCTTGTAAAAGGTTTACAAAATTTTTATTTGTGACCACTGAACCAATACTTGAAACTTATTTCTCTAAGGTTTGTTTAGATTACAAAATGTATAAGCTTCAATGTATTTTTAAATTGAATATACAGTTCTCGCCAAGTTCCATGTTCCTATGTGATAGCAACTGGTAATATTCGTATTATACAGTCTCACTGGATAAGTTAGTAAGGATAATTTGATTTCATCTATAAGACTAAGTTAACAGTAAGTGTTTTTGTCACCACTTTTGATTAAGGAACTCTGACCACTTTGGAACTTCAACTTTTTCAACCACACGTTACTTTATCAATTTGTTTGAATGTTATACCGGGTCACTTAATCAAGTTAGTACAATATTAAATAACATCGTGATCACCCTTGATAACTAGAAGACTAGTTATCAGTCAGTAGTAGATTTATTGAGGTATAAAATGGACTGATTTATAAGATTTTCAAATCGAGCATTAGGTTTTAGTTCACATCACAGAATGATTCTAGTTAGACAACCACTGAGATTCAAGAGGCACTCAGCATATGTTCTAACCATCCGCGAGGTCATAGGTTTTCACTGTTGAGAGAGCCAATACTAGGACAAACCAACAGATCACTAAATCTTGATTTTCATTATTCGTCCAACAAAGATCAGTTATTCAACTATCGCCACAAAATATTGTAGCAATAATTAATTATCACTAAATCCAACATTTATTTTGAAAGCAGAATATATAGATATATAATTTACGAAAACAGAAATCTTTCGTCTTTTGGGAATCAGGCAGCATAAAAAACAGCGGAATAAAAATTTTAATCAGGAAAGTAAATAAATTTGATTGCTCTTTGAAGTAAATCTATCAATTAGCCCAGTGTTTCACTATAAGATTTCACTTGAGATTAAGCAAATTAATTACCAATTAATCTATTAAAATTTATGTAATCCTACAACTTTCTATGGATTATGTTTATTAATGAGTTTGATCGTATCTTTCTATTGAGTGAATCTATGTTCTTGGAGTAATATGTCTTCAGTGTTGATCGTTTTGAAGCTTTGTGATTACAACTTATATGCAAATACTGCACTATTAAACTATTTGTATATCTCTACATTTGGAAAGTTTATAAATTTTTTATTATCCAGAGTAGCAGTGCCAAAACATTAATAATAAAAACGTCTTAATACAAATAACCATCAAACAAAAGCCTAAACTGTATGTAAAAAGGAATTACGTCTTATCTTTACCATGACCTTAATTTGTTATTATTATTATTATGTTATTTCTATCGATTTCACATTCTAAAGTGTCCCTCTATTCTTTATTGTCTTTTTTATATTCCCATAATTATATTCACAACTGTTTTTAAATATCACTTCATTTGATTCAATTATTGTTACGCTTTTAATTATTGTAACAAAACATTTTAATCATAGGTATCAATATCAAGATTGGAATTGATAATTTCAAATAAATTGAGTATTGGGTAGAAAGTGAATGGTAAATATATTTTTTGTTATATCCCAATGCGTAAAATAATTATATTTTTGACGTTTCGTGACTCAATGTTAGCCACTTCTTCAGGATAAATAAATAATCGAAATTAAATTAACACAAGCTCAAATAGTACAAAGGAATCAGTGGCAATGTTTCCTTTGTACTTTTTAAATTTGTGTTAATTGAATTGGGTTGTTTATTTACTTTGAAGAAGTGGCTTACATTGAGTCACGAAACGTCAAAAATACATTTTTTTCTACGCCTTGGAAAAAAATTGTTTATTATCATTTGGATTATCGTATTCCATTCACATTAACATCCACTGTTAGGCTATCGATTTTACACGCCCTTTTATTTGCATACACACAATCCCTTTTAGTTATGATTTACATTATATATTCAAGTATTATTATCTTTCTATTAGATCATCATGTCTATTTTAAATTCATAAGTCCTATCGGAACTAATACTCAAAATAATAAATAAAGGAAATTCTAAAAACAAGTTTTTTAGTTTTTAAATGCTCAGCGTTTCAGGATATTTTTCTTCAAGCCCTGGACAAAAGTCCTCATTTCAATATTCAGGAGGAAAGATTTGTGTAAACAGTATAATTTTCGAAGTTTAAACCACAAACTGACTTTAGCTAGATCACCATTGAAGACCTGGGAGCATTGGATGGCCGTTTCGTCTTAGTATGGAATTCCTCAGCAAGGCGCATCCGTGACCCTGCGACTAGAAGATGAACACATGACCTTTGTTTTCCGCCTTAACTAGATCCCGTTCCATCACAATTTTCCCTTGAAATGTCATGCTTGAATATCTTGTCTAACTTTTCCTGCCATCTAAATATTTCAACAAGTTATCAGTTTTTGTTTGTTTTAACATATCATTATGTCTGTTAACCTCATAACCTATTCAGGCACGTTTGTGAAAAGCTTACGACCTTTCACCGTACAAATTACAAGTAATTACAAACAGAGACATCATGGCGGCTGGAAATATGCACTGAAAACAAAGGACATAATTCAGTTTTCGATTCCTGAACTAACAGTATTTAACTTATGATCACTAATTGGCAAGGTGAACTGTCTTCATTTTCCTATTAGGTCTTAATATGCGTCGCAATTGTAGTGTAATCATAATTCAAGAATACTGGTTAAATGATTTACAAGACGATAGCTCAGTATTACTACAAGATTTCAATATTTATCTTCAGGATCGATCAAGCTATAAGAGAAGGAATTTTGTTGAAACACTTTGTGCTGAAAATTATATATCGTACCTCAAATATAATATTGAATAAAGCCGTTGTTAATAATATTAATTACGTTTAAGCTTTCTACTGCAAAAGATCATGAAAGTGATACAATTATTAGTAAACCGTTTTTCTTAATAATTTTTAAGCATCCATTGTACTAAAGACTATTCTCACCTAGAAGCTGACAGTTTTGAAATTAAATGCAGACAGATTGATATCTATATACTTATAAATAAGATTTCATTGTACCTTAAAATAGGTGAAGCTAACTTCCATATTTCTAGATTAACTCACCTTTATTTTTCGACTACCTGCAGCAAAATATTTAATGAGAGTTGAACTATCGAAACAACCTGATATTATCGTGTAAACATCAACTTTCCGGTGCAGGTACCTCCAGCTCACGAGTCCCAAATAACACAGAACGCGTGTCCTGTATTTCACTACTAGCCACCATCCATCTTTACTTAAAAAGCTGAGCAAAATGTTTGGAAACGAACATATTTTGCGACAATTCTCATACATGATTATATTTTTCTTTCTTTCAAGAAACTATCTCTTCCATTTTGCACACTTTTGAATGTACTAAAATTTTCTAGAATTGAAAAACTGGGTTATACAGTTAGTCGTTATTCATTTTCATGTTTATGATATAGTTGATCTCAAAATGATCAAAAGGCGAAATGTAAATTCTTTTATGTAACGTCTTTAGAGTTGTAGTGGATGAGAATAATTTTAATTTACAGTGGCTTAAACATCAATAGATAAAAATCTCTAAAGTTAATTTTAAGTCATGGTACGTTTTTGCGAAAATTACCTGGAATTTACTGACACTATCCTATGATATATAACCACTGTATATTTACTCAAAACATTAATATTTTTAAATCGCATGAGCGATAATACTTATTATTCCAACACCTAATCTGATACAGTGAAACGCTTTAAAGTAATAAGATAACTGATCAACAAGCATCCAGAAGTGGTTGATTGATAATAAAAATAATAGTATGTTAATATATGTAATTGGAATTAATAAATAATATTATTAAAATCTCAGTATTGAAAGGAAGTTAACTTTGTATTCACAGCCTCTTGTTAAGGTAAACAAAACTGTTCAGAAATCATCAAGTTTCAGTTAATTTGAAACTAAAATAAAACAGAATATTGACTTTGGATCAATACGGTATTAAATTGGTACAATGCAGTGATCATAAATAACAGAATTTGTTAAGTTAATTATAACGGATTGTGAAATTAAAATGTTGAAGCTGCTAGTCATGAATAAGATTATCAGAACACTCATATTTTTTGTCGAAAAAAGCAGAGTTAACATATTTGTTTATGAATTCATCAGTATGTTACTTTTATTTTAAGATCCCACCATTCTTCACATTGAATGTGAAGAATACGGTTTTACATTCATAATTTAATTACGTTCACTCGTTTAAGAATTCATGCTCGAGTTTTCGATTCAGATAGGTTAAAAGGATGAAGAATCGTAGACGATCTAATTGATCTTAAACGATTTCTTGGCTACCAGTTTATTTACATTATACAGCATTGGAGATGGAATAAACGATAATCTATTTTCGTGTTCTGATATTAAACTCCACTTAATGAATATTCTTCATGTAGATTTTAGATATGACGAGCTTACTTGCAATTTTTCTGACATAAAACGACTAATGTATTTAAATGCTTTACATTCTCTAAATGTCAGTCACTGTTTAAAAACTACATTATACACATTGAAGAATAAAATATCAACTATGCTTACGTATGTGTTCTTACTAAGAACCTAGACCATGTGTACACTGTCATTCTACCGCTTCTAAATATTCGTACGTCATTTTCACTAACAAGTAAAAATACGATCAATGAAACATCAACTTCTTTGTTTCTGTTTATGAACAATCTTTATTACGTAATCCAGTATTATAATCTTGGTTATTAGTGTTCACATTTCCTCACGGAATTAGTACTTTAACAAAACATTTTCATATATATATATACGATTGTACAGCTTGATAATAAATTCGTTGAAAAGAGATCCCTTCGCTGAAATCTGTGTTTTAATTTTAATGTTCAAATGGGAATTATATACCAATTAAAGACCATCTCTATTTATAATTAATTCGTAAAAGAGAAACTAGATTTTTCTTACTGTACATAAATAAAGTAGTTTAATATATAATATTGACTCTATAAATGAAATCTTTATTTATAAACGGTATTTGCGGACAATGCGATTACTTAATGAACGTATGGAATTAGTTTATTAAAGACGTTTACATACTTTCCAGTAGTCATATTTGCAATGCACTGTTTGTTCATCAGTGTGTTCATAAATTACTTAGTTTGATAGTATACGTTTAATGGTAAGATCATCAAATTACCATAAATTCAAACTTCCTAATGTCTGAAAACATTACATTTTTAATATCAACAGAATTTATCTCATTATTTTCCCGACCTCTAATAATACAGTGTTTAGTTTCTATGGTTTTACTTAATGTCATATTCTTTCCTAAGTCTGGATTTAAATTCACAGGTATTGTGAAAGTGGGTTCTATTTCCAGATGCCATTCGTCAGTGCATCCTTCATGAAACTCTATGTCTATCCGTTAGATTACCTGTAAGATTGTATGAGAAGTACTAAAGATCTCTATGTCAGGATGAAATACCGTCATTTGTTTCTCAGTTTTCACTGATAACGTGCTTATGCTAAAATTGTTCAACAACCATTTCACGCACAAGATCATGTTCAAATTATATTGAATACCTGGTATTCACATATTCTCATGGTAAAACAAAAGTATTTTTAATAAAAACATATTATGTTCTATAGGTTTATTTATGAGATTATAAATCGTATTCATTATATGCAGTTGTTTTGATCAATATTAAACGAATATTTCATCATAATAATATACTGCAAGGTGATCATGAAATCGGAAAACTGTTTGTTTGACACTTATATGAGCTGAGAAATAAAATTTTCGTTTTCTTCTTTTTACTATCAATATAAATTGATTGCCAAAAAAATTTTTTTATTTATGATAAATATATTGGTCTGAAAATACTAACAGTGAAAAAGAAATTTGGAAAGTGTTTTGTTTTGATTACTCAGTTGCTAACATTGACTGTAACCTAGTTATATCGATCAATAAGTTTTACTTAATCTAACGATATACAGTAACTATACATAGATCAATAAGAGGATTAAATTTACATTTCAGTGAATTCATTCATAATTTAAACTCTTTTGAAGTATAAATTTTCAAGAGATTTTAATTACTGTCTATCAATTGTTATTCGATATCATGAAGTGAACTTAATAAATATATATAGACAAACCTAGCTTGAAAACCGTCTAAAAATTGTTTAGAAAACAATTCACAGCTTTATACATAATTCAGTTAAAAACTGACATATACTTATACGAATGATCTTTACAATAAAATTATCTTCGTTTCAAGATTAGGCTTTATTATTATATTTCACTTGGTATTGTTTGCTTGAATCTTCCCATTGATTTTTAGGACTGCGATTGATCAGTCTCTTATTGGAATACGTGCCTCTATATTGCCTCGATATATTGCCTTAATTCACAAGCATTATAAGCAAAGATAGATAGTGGCTAGCAGTGGAATCTTTGCTTACAATGCTTGTGAATTAAGGCTATATATGGGCAATACGCACAGTATGCAGATATGCCAATTAGAGACTGACCAGTTGCAGTCCTAAATATCAATGGGAAGATTCAAACAAACAATACTTAGCGAGTTATATTTAGTAACAGCGAATGCAACGTATAATGATAAGTTAGATCAATATACCTAGTTTACTTTGTACCTGTTTAATTAATTAAATATTTTTTTTAATTTTACAAATAGCGTTAAATATTCATATTCAATTGCCTAATCTCGTGCTTAACTTTTATTCCTACATAGCAAGTTATTATAATGAACCAATGACATTGCCCTATCTTTAGATCTAATTTTACATCTGTTTAACTTCTAGCTGATTACTGTTTTAAAAGAAAATACTATTCAATAGACCAATCATTATTTATTCGGTAATAGAATATATTATTACCTATAAAATGTGTGTATTAGTGTGGAACCTTAATAAAAAACCTAACCATACCGAAACATTTCTTAGTCCAACTCGTATTTTTAATGTTTTAATATGAATATTTAACATTAATATCTATTTATTGAACTAGAAGATAACTACCTACCTTTCAAGAAAAAGTGTTTTTTTTGTTTTCTTTTGATTAATTGTTAACGAAAGTTGGACATTATTTTCTTTTTATTATATCCAGTAAAAGGTGTAAATTTTTCCCAATTCAATAAAACAAGGCAGTTTAATGAAACTTATCCATTCATCTATTGATCATTAAATTCATTAACACTATAGATTAGCTAATACTAATACCATAATATCAAAACTATAACGTTAATAACTTAATTGATATTTTAGATAATTATGAATTCATATTCAATTTTTTTCTATAATAAACATTTCTAGTTTAAAATAATCAGCTGTTATTATTCTTTCTTCCTTTAGGCAAAAATTGAAAATTATTTTTTTTATATAAACAAATAACACGTTAGGTGTGGAATTTTTCTTCCCTAGATGATGCTTTTACTAAGGCAAAAGAAATTTCTCAAATTCCTTTCAACAGATTTACTAGAAATGGAGTGTTTTTATAAACAACAAGTAATTCTTATTTCATATAGTTGAGATCATGAGTCAATTGAAGCTAGACAACCATGAAAAACCTGGAAGCACTGGAGGGCCATTCTTTTCCCAATGTGGGACTCCTCAACAGTGCTCATCCATGATCCCGCCTCACGAGATTCGAACCCAGGACCTACCAGTCTCGCGCGCGAGTGCTTAACCTCTAGAATCACTGAACCGGCATTCAACAGTGTTAATATCTAACTTCAACCAATCCACGAAACTGAGCAACACATCGACCAACGTCTTCAGTGAGTTGATATCTTCCAACAGAACTGGTTGAACTCCACTGGTCGCTTCTTCTCACTAGAACTCCAGGAAATACCACATGGAGCCAGTCACTAGTGAGTATATGATCATTATCAGAAGGGGGCTTTGTGGAGATTTTAGTAATTTCATATAGTTGAGATCATGAGTCAATTGAAGTTAGATCACCATAGAAAACCTGGAAGCACTGGACGGCCGTTTCGTCCTACTGTGGAATTCCTCAGCAGTGCGCAGTCACTGAATTTTATTAAATGTGAAATATATGCAATCAAACAAAAATCAACTGTTTGATGTATAAACATTTTTGATTGTTCATTGATCACAGGGCATCTATTATAACTAATACAGTATGTTATCCATTGTCATGTAAATCTTGTCAAATAATTCCTAATTAGGTTATATTTTTGCTTGTATTTAGTATGCTTTTAGCCTCTACTAAAATCAATAGATTCTAGATAAAATCATTCTCATCTATTAGTAAAAAGTGAATTAATAAACTTCGATTCGCCTCATATGAAATACATCTTTGTTTTTGACCATCATACAGATATTTACGGTAAAATAAATTTCGGAATTATTATCTCTACACAGTAGCACAATTCCATTAGCTTGTAAACTTTCTAATAAATTGCAATTCCATACTATTATGATGGAGGGAAAGGTTGACTCGGACTTCCCCTTAGTGCTCACCAGTTAGTAGGAGAAATTTCCCTATGAACTAACGTGAGCAGCGAATTGATGACCGGGCTGGTCACCCACTACACCATGGATGAAGATCAGTTTAACCGCTCAACCTATTCTTATTTGATCAGTGGACAAGAGAAGTTAACCTTGGATTGAAAAGATGATTGAGGTACTAGAGGAAACTTCCCTTTCGATGCCTAACTGGACTCCTTCTGGAAGATTCAATAGATCTGAACGGAGCGAGCTAGAGTGAAGTTCATAAACTATGTCGTTACCAGTGTGCAAGAGTCGACACTAAAACTGCTTGTGGTATGATCGTGACGAGAGCATATCATACATGACGACTTATTTCTTAATTGATTTGAGTACTTTTTATTCATTCAGTGTTTGGAAGCCGCTGTGCTATGGCCTGAAGCGATCACATCTACACCTATATGCATTACCATAAAAGATATGAGTCTTCTCGTGTACACTCGATAAAGACAATGTGAAATATATTTGCGATCGGAAGCTTTTGTACTATGGAGTGCGTAGGTAACAGGTTATGCATTCTTTATATTACATGTAACGTATACTTGTGACCGCGAGCATCTATGTTTGTATGTGTACTTTTGGATGTATATATCTTTTATTTGGGCATTCTTTAAATACGTGTAGCGCATACTTACGGTATTCTCACATTTTAAACTGGATTATTCACCATATCTCTTAACACTTTTGGTTCGTTAACAAGTTTCCGAAAGAAATAGGAAAGTGTAGACTACAAAGCGTCCGTCCGCACTACAGAATAGTGTTGTCTGGAAGATGTTCGCCTGCACTACAAGTTTCGAATTCCTCAATGACATGCACGAATTTCAGAGTGAACTGTTAATGTACTCGTTTACTTTGTTTTCTCTAGTGATTCGTTTGCGCACCTCTGTAAGGCTTTCTTTCTTTTCCCGAAGAGGCTACTGGGTTCGCTTAATTTGTTGGAGGGAAATATTACTAATACTACTACTATTGTGAAATTTTCGCAAATTATGAATGTGATCTTATTCTCGTTTTATTTTTTTCTATTTAATCACTTATCTGAGTTTCCTAAGAACGAACTGGTGGAAACTTCCTCTCTGAATATTCTCAATATACTCTCACAGAGATAGTTCTCGGTTATAAAATTATCGGACGAAACTTTTACGTAATTCTTATTGAATATTTATCAGCGACACTTTTTGACATTACAAAACAAACATTGTTAGCAAACACTGTCTCGCTAAGTATTAAAAGGGCGTAAACAATTGACTGGATATGATAGAATAACCTTTCCATATTCTTATGTGAATTCAAAATGTAAAATGTCACAGTACTTTTTTAAGTTCCTATTTTGCATTTATGAAAAACATGATAATTTTTTAAATTATTGGATGAACAGAAATTTTCCTCAGATATTTAAAATCTAGTCCAGATGTGATATATATAACAAACAAAGAAGTATTACCATTGATATACTTCACTGCTGAGTACACCTATTTAACGATGATACATTAATTTGTGAAAGATAAGAACATCTCAGTAAAGAACCATGATGTTTATTTGTAAACACATCTTCATCAAACATTGGAAACTATTCTAAAATAAATAAAACAGCCTCTTACACAGTAATCTTTTTAACATGAATTTTAAAATCAGAAATGTTGATAAATATTTAAAAGAGTATTTACTCTTTAAATTCATCTCAAAATTTATATTCTGGGAACATTCAAAGTATCATATTTTGTAGGAATTGCATCCTTTATTAAGAACATTACAGCTGTCCTCGACAATCGACACTACTTATTTAGATTCATAAATATCACTATAACTTGATCTCCCTTAATTCTTTGAATAAATTAGAATATAGTTGGGTATTATGGACTGTACACTAATATGCTACTTTTAAGTTGTATCAGTAACTTAATTTTACCAAGAATATAATATCACCGAACTGCATATGAATAACGTTTAAAAATAATGTAGTACAAATTTTATCCATAAACTGATTTAGTTTACCTTTTTAGCCATTATTTTTCTCATGTACATTATTATCACGTAGAAAATTTATAACTCCCCTCAAATATTGTATTTACAAATGTTCAATGTTCTATTAGATGACTGAAACAGTGTCACGTTAACCCATGTAATGCCAAAATTACTATGCTCATAATTTTAACATAATCGAGGTAGCGCTGTCACTTAACTCTTATTTCTTCATGGTATTTGATACACCTAAAATACTATTTTCAAGTCTACTTTTGTAAAAACCAACATCCATAATTTAGCACAACTACTTATAATTTAAAAGTAGCTGACGAAATTTAAATAAATTTTATACACAATGATCATGGTTGTCACAGTAACGACGAAACCTTTATACCTAGGAATAATTCTTAGATGACCGTAGCACTTGGGTGAGATTTACCCTAGCTTCTTAACTGGAGAATATAATAAAGATATTTACTATCGTCCGATTAAAACGTTATTGGTTTTTCACGAAAAAGTTTCCCTTACCATCTAATATCAAGCTCTAACTTTTGCCAACTTAAATGGAAATCTGTCCTTAACTGTAAGTAGAAACATTACTTGAATAACTTGGAATCGGTACTGTCAATCGCTCTATGCTCTTATTTTCACATCTTCCTAGGAAAAAAATCAAAGCTACCTTATTGAGAAACCAATGTTCCTAAAGAAATTTTGAGTGTACACTTTACTAAAATTAAATATCTAAACAGGTTATTACATCGTCTCTCATTGAAAATTTATTTTTTTCTAAAACATTATTATTAAAAATTTAAATAAGTTTTTGAGAATTAAAGCTCACGATTTCTGTGACAAATAAAGTATTCTCCTTTGTCTCGTCAAGTAAATAATTAGAATAGCTTCTTTCAATCAAAGAACTGACAATGGAGTAATTAGTGGTCACTGGTTTCTTTTGATTTTTGATTGATTTTTCTGGTCTAAGGCATCCATACAACTTATGTGTTTTAGGCTACTTTCTATGAAATTCTAATAGTACGAATCCGTATTAGAGTTTTGATCATGCATGGTGACATATATACTTTCTTTAGAAGCTAAACCATTTGTGCTAGGAAGTATGTAAAGGCATCAACTTTCTGACTATCAACAGAGTGAACTAAGATGCAATAAAATGCACATAAATCACAGGTAAATAAATAATACTAAGTGAACAAACATAATTGCATCACCAATTAAGTAAGCAACAAGCAATTCTGCTATCATTTACCTTGTATAAAGTAAACAATTATTGTCATCAGTACAAATATTTCCATATAACTTTGTCATCATTCAATAAAATATACCAGTTCCACAGAAGCAGATAAAGACTAGTCAGAGTAACTGGAGAGATATTTCAAAAGTTTAATCCCATTTTGTGTAAGAACAGTGAAGATCTTTGCTTTGTAGTTCACAATACTTTAGAGATATAATAAAATGCCTAAACCATCATGAAAATGTTTTCGTTTTAAGAGACCTCGATTCATTACAGAAACCTCCTCTTTGTAACAAAGTCTTTTCGAGTTATACATTACTTTAAATCAAATGATAAATAATATTAAGGCAAAATACTATCTGGAAATCAATATTTATCAGTCGTCTACCATTCAACAGTTATAATAATGATGATAAGAAATACAATTTATTTTATTTCTTGATCACCATTTCATCAGCTGTTTAATGTCGAATAACGAAAACTGATATCGTATAAAAATTTTTGATCTGTGAATTGATGGACAAATAAAGTTCACTTTATCAGTTCCGAAAAGCGTATGCATATAATTGGAATCATAAACCGAAGTTTTTAAAAATCCTGATAAACCTAAACGATGATATGTTTAGAAAACATATGAATCAACGGATCACGTTATCTTTAAATCTTAAATGGACGATCCCTCATGACGTACAGCTTAAGGGATAACTAATTATTCGAATTGTAGATGCTCACTGCTAAGGAGGCCCATATCAGGTTTTCAATGATGATCAAACACGCAACAATCTCTACAACCCCATGTTGATATATAAATAACCAGCAAAAGACTTTTTTCAACTCTGATAAATTTCATCGTTTTCCCAATTAAAGATTTGATGTAATTTCCTACGACATTATTTTCCATTATCCAACAATAGATTTCATAAAAAATTAAAGATAATTAACCTCAACTACATAATGGTAGTAATATTTTATGATTAAACAGTGAATTTTCAAATTAAAACAATATTAGGCAATATATTTACATATTTTACAGTCACACAGACGCCAATACTATAGTGAATATCTTCGAGTACTCAATAGGACATTTAACCATACTAATTGAAAATCAGAAATACACCTTTGACTAATCTTAATGTACATCATCATTTTTTTTAAAATTAGAATGTTGAAAATATTTATTATTAAAAACTGATATTACTACTTAATACGTTAACTTACAGAATTGTTAATACAAAACCTTCAGTAAAAATCGATAAAGCTCAATTATTATACTAAGAAGCATACATTAAATAACTACTGACTACTCCTTAATTTCATAACAAAATTGAATATATAAGAACTTTCGTCTAAATTAGAACGAATAGTTTCATAGTATTTGGGTGCTGAGTTGATGTGAGATATTGAATTAGAAGAATGTATATTTGTAAAACCTCAGCGAATGAATTTGAAGTAAATCCAACTTTTCGCCTGGCAGTCTGATCCAAGCTTTTCCAAGGAAATATAATCGAACATCAAAATTATGGGATATAAGTAGGTAAATGGTTCTCTAGTTCATTGTATACTGAATAGGTCATCCAATCAACATTAAAAAATTGACCATCTTTTATATAATTTACAAAATATATTGGAAACAATTATTAAACATACTATTATTAATGATATACTTATGTAGATAATCATACTATATACCTTATTTTACATTTTAATTTTAGTATATAAACCGATTTTTTTTGTAATGGATGGAGAATGCTGGTGTGCGGCCTATGCTCCCCCAGGAGGGGTAACAGGCGTAAGTAAGTATATAAACTGAATTATTGTATTTTATCTCAGTGGTAGTTCAATAAAAATTGTACTTTATGTTTCCTGATTTATATTGTTAATTGACAACAGATTTGGATTTAAGCAACTCAATCAAAACGCATATTAAAACATAAACAGCTTTAAAGAATTAATTTATTATTATTACTATATTTTTTTAAAAATAAAAACTAGAAATATACAATTATATAATTCATATTAAAACGGTAAATAAATGATTCATACATAGGTATCATTTTAAATTTATCCCAATTTAAAGAGTAGTATATTCATACTATTTAAACGAAAGCTTATAAATCCTCCTCTGTCATGATGTATAAAGCTAAAGAAATAAGAAAAAACAATTCAATATAAGTAGCTTATAGTTATTAGGTAATAAAAATTCATAATTAAAGCGAAAAAACATGGATGATGCATAATGTTAGTTTGTTTTAAAATGCCTACTTTTAAACTATTTTCACTAGGAGCAAAGACGGATAGTGTCTAGCAGTGGAATCCAGGACGCATGTTTCCTCCTATTTGGGACTCGTCAGTTGGATGTACCTGCATCTCAGAATTGATGTTCACTCTGGAGCTCGAACCCAGTATCTTCCGCTTCAAAAGCCATCGCGCTATCCACTCAGCTACTGAGCCCTGATAGTCACCTGCTTGTGCCATACGGTGAAGTTCTAAATTCACTCAGTATTGTTTGTTTGAATCTTCTCATTGCTGTTTAGGACTGCAACTGGTCAGTTCATCTTTGCTTATAATGCTTGTGAATTAAGGCTATATATAGGCAATACGCACAGCATACACATATGCCAACAAGAGACTGATTAATTGCAGTCCTAAACATCAATGGGAAGATTCGAACAAACAATACTAAGCGAATTTATTTTCATTAGAACCTAAACTACGAACTACAAAATATAACTTATCTTTAAAGGTATATAACATTTTCAATGCAGAAGAAATAGTAAACAAAACTGTAAATTTAAATCAAACTAAATAGTTTCATAAATGACCAAACTACCTTCCAAAATTTTTTCCAACAATACAATTCCAAGTTGCTTTATATTTACGATCAAATTCATGTTTAATATAACTTGCAATATGCATATCAATATTATGTTTTTCCATTGCCATTGCAGCTACATAAACAGCATCTTCTTCCATTTCAGGTATCATATCTGATTTATCTATTACTGCACGTGATTTATCTATGGCCATTTATATTTGTTTACTTATGGTAGTAAATACTAGTTATAAAGTTTAATTTTTTTGTTTGTTTAGGGTTTATATCTGAAATTACCATTTAATTTACTTTCATAATAATTGGTTATAATTTATGCGTTACTATTTTACCTGCCTTCATTCGTGAAATACTTAATGATGAATCTCATATTTTATCAAATGAAAATGACTACATGCTATTACTGAATGATATGAACTTTCTTTAAAGTAGGTTTACTTTATTATATGATGTTTGTATTAGCCTATGAAACCAACTATGTAATAAACTCCTTTAATTATTTTATTCAATGAATAGATTCTATGTTCAAGATTGAAATTGATGATATTCAAAATTTACTTTATTTCTAATCAACCCTGTATAACTGTATGGTATGACAGAATTATATTTTGCAAAATATCTTTTTTCTATAAGGAGCTTTATTTAATCAGTAATAAAACTCAACACATGATTATCATTTTTTTATATCTGTAATCTGTGCAATTTTCGCAGGAGTGTAGGCCTAGAGTTGTATGTAGAACCCCATGTAGATATATGTATTGTAATTAAAATTATAAGGACAAAAAAGATTCATATGGCATGTGATTTCATCCTTCGTCAAAAATCTTAAATAAAAGTAGATAATGACGAATATCATGGTAACTCGAATTATTGATTTTTTTTAAAACCAGAGTTTTGAAACAACTCGAATACCTAAAATGAATATACAATCTAATATTGGTGTATTCTCATACCACTAAACACACAAAATCGGAAAAATTACAATGAACAAACTAAGCATCATTTAAAATCCTTGTTCAATAAATAATAACAAACTATACTGATCGCTTTTGAGTATTCCTAACGATTTCTGTCTATTATATGATTTATTCAACATTCCAGCTAATACTTACTATATGTTTCTCAAGTAAAATATTACACAATTAATTCTAACCGAATTCCGGTATTCGTACGCCCAGAAAACTGACCGGTTGTTACTACTTGTTACGATCATTGATAACAGAATATTTGGGCGGAAAATTGTTTTCAATCACTGTGTTGTCAGGCTTTACAATTATAAGTCCATAGTTGGTGTGTTATTTTACAAACGCCAAAATAAGATCTTTTCATAGTTAAAATCATGAGTTAATTGAAGCTAGACCACCAAGGAAAACCTGGAAGCGCTGGACGGCCGTTTCCTTGGTGGTCTTGCTTCAATTGACTCATGATTTCAACCATGACAATACTGAAATCTCCACAAAACCCTTTCCAAAAATAAGATCTGCTAATAAATTAAACAATGTTTTATGTTGGAAACAGTGAACTTTTGCAGCTATTATGACATGAATACTTCAGAAATGTGTCATTTGCGAAGTCGAAATGTCATATACAAAAGGATAAAATGATTCATTGAAAAGTGTCAAGTTATAGTCAGTGTAATAATAATAGAATAAATCATGTGAATAAAATACGCAGCTGGAGGATTTCATGTGTTTAATATTCTTTGTCTTTGATTTCCTTATGAGGATTTTTAAAATATTGTTCACTAGTTTTGGATTTATACAAAGTATTAAATTTATGTCTGCAGAACTTAAAGATTATAATGTCAACCTAAACAGCGTAAATTGGTCGAGAATGACCAATAAAAAGTACAATACTCGTTAATTATCACCAAATTACTAGTGCATATAATATAATGCCATTATACATCATTGTCATCTGATGATCTAAGCAGTATTATTTCTAGTTCGGTTATTTTGAAGAAACGGATTGTAGTCAATTTTTCGTTAGCAAGTTGAAACATGTGACACAAACTAATCAGGGGTTGCTGGGAAATTAGTTTCAGACAACAAAAGCCATCTGGTCATGAATGTATTAGACAATTCATGCATTCCACTATGTTTAAAGTCAAGTGGGTTGTCTTAAACTTTATTATTGACAAAAATAGAATATCAGAAGGGGTTTCTGTGGATATTATAGTAATTTTAATAGTTGAGATCATGAGTCAATTGAAGCTAGACCACCATGGAAAACCTGGAAGCACTGGATGGACATTTCGTCCTATTATGCCGGCTCACTGGTTTGCAATTTAGGCGTTCGTGCGCGAGACCAATAGGTCATGAGTTCGAATCTCTCAAGGCGGGATCGTGGATTCGCACTGCTGAGGAGTTCCACAATAGGACGAAACGGTAGTCCAGTGTTTCCAGGTTTTCCGTGGTGGTCTAGCGATCTCAACTATTAAAAATAGAATGCCTATATATTTTGTTTAACTAACAAATAGATGGGTTTTCAGGGATTTTCGCTCTGTGATAAATAACTAATAAAAAATATATAAAAACTTTACCAATATTTCCATATAAACTTTGGAATGTCAAACAATAAAAGTTTACGGAATTCATGGCTTAATTCTGACAATGTATATATGTTTATAACATTCAAACTAAAACTGACAAATAGATCTGCAGAATACGTGTAACCTTTAAGTTTGGAAGTAATATCCAATCGGTATCGATATCACTAGAGATTACCATTCGTTGATGCCCTCTTTCTTATATCAGTGTTTGCTCATCGTTTACACAACCATGCGAGATCAAAATACTTAGTCTACAAGTACTTAAGTTGAAGTTTTTTTATTCTAATGTTAATAACTTAAAGCAAAATAAGGAACACAGATATAATCGGAAATAAACGATCAAATTAATTACAGTGAAAATTGAAGATGTCTTTGTAGAAATTCAGCAGGCTTAATGGAGTTTAACTTATGTAATAATATTTGTCATGTGAATATAATTGATATGTACATAGACAAAATAATATCAGAAGTGAATAGGTCTGATTAACATATATAAAAAATGTTTTATTAAACCATTTTTAGATCTAAAACACATCACGTTTGTAACGTAACCTACAGTCACCCTCCTAAATACGTTTAAGATGTGAATTCACTGTCATGAATATTTTAGTTCAGATCGATTGACTTTTGAAATCAACAAGTTAAGGAAAATCGGTTGTATTACCTAAACGACAAACTATATTTATATATGAAAATTTAAATCATCTTTTTCTCAAGAAAAAGAACGGAAATAACTTTTAAGGAACAACATTAGTATCATGGTTGTTAAGCTATTCATTTCAGTTAAGAGTCATTCATTGGTGACTGAAAAGTGTTAAATGATATTAAAAAGATCAATGTTATAGAATTATCACACTGATTGATTCCGAAAACATTACGTACTACACAAATGTTGCTACAAAACTATTATTTTAAACACCAGTAATACAACAGTTATAATTATCACCAATGTATAATTTAAACACGTGATGTACGTGATGTTAGTGAGATGGTAACCCTCTAAGTTATCACTTTAAAATTCATATCGAACAGAGAATGAGTAACTAATCACCTATAAGATTGGTAAGGTATTTCTTTAATTTCGTGTGTTCATATTTTATTTTTCTTTTAACTAGAGTAACTCAAGTGTAACCTGTATAACATACTATACAATCAAAAACATGTTCGTTGATTTCCAAGATTAACTCATGTGATAGGTATTATGAATTATATAAGTTATTTTTAAGGTAAAAGCTATCGTAATTACTTTTAAGAAAGTATGAAGAGATTCAGAATTCATGAAAAATCAATACAAATTAAAAAAGTAACTATGGATGAAAAAATGCAAATGGACGTTATAAGCACTGTCGTTGCAGCATTACATATGTATGGAAATGAATATACACAAATGAAAAAATTCATAGAAAGCAAACTGAATAAACTTTATCTTCCTACGTGGCATTACATAATTGGTTATGATGTGGATAGGTTAGTAAGTATTTTCATTGTATTCATGTATTTCTTAATTATTCTGCGAATTTCATTTTGTCTAAACTTGTAGCTAATTCAGTCCCTAGAAACCTCACACAATAGTAAATACAGATTTTTATGTTAATCCAGCTCTTAGATCCGTTAAATCATATTTGTAACAAAGGGTTATTTGAGGCCGGATCACAGATGAAAGTACTTATTTGATTCATGATATTTCAAACATTAATAATCCCAAAAATTTTCGTCTATAATAATTAACATCCACTCCAAGACAAATACATCTGAAAGTGTCTACAGTAAAATGTATCTCACTACAAAACGATCGTATTACCAGATTTGTTAGGCTGGAATTTGAACCCTCACCTGTTTAGACAAAATGTCATTGAAGTCTACTGAGTACTTATTTATGTTGTTGGCTAGTCGTTGAATACATATTTCCATTAAACTTGATAAGTTTTCCATAAAGAAATTAATTCTACATTAATCTATCACATCAAATAAGTGTTGTTTAAAAGTGACTTTAATGAACGATCTAAATGACATCGGTCATTGTGTAGAACTAGATGAATCAATTCTAACTACTGAGCCTTGTACAGAAAATAACTAATTACAAGAATAATGATTTGGTTCATTACACCTTCATATAAAGATTTTTTTTCTTTTTTCGAGTAATTAGTTTAGTAACCAAAGACATGAAATTTAAGCAAATATTTCACAATGAAAACAACCAATGAAACAGATTACCTGAATTCACCGCATCCATGAGTATTTATATATTCATCTACCTGTCCTGAGCCATTCATGTAGGGCGTACAATTTGACAAGTTCGTTTTCGTACACTAGAACATTATCTGGCTTGGTTGAGGAAAGGACAGGTAAGAGTGATTACGAGTCTTATTCTTGCTCATTTGGTGGACGAAAAACATCAACTTGAACTGAATAAGACTTTGAAAGATATCCATCAGACTTACCTCGTGGTTGACGAGTTTTTATACTGTATATCGCTGAAATGATCGTGATCGAAATCTGTAAGCTTAATCTCTAGGCCTACAAGACGTTTATACAACTCCTCTTTCTAACTTGGCCATCGATATTGAAGTATGTTTTAGATAAACTTTTATTAACCCCCATTCCTTCCAAAAATATTTAAACAGTCTTCTAATTTTTTTCAACTTCCTATTTTTATATAGCCTCAATATTCATCTCTCGACTCTTAAATAACTACTATAAAATCGACTTTTATCAAACTATTTTGTTATCTCCCATTTTAAATATTGCGTAGCCTAACGACCGTTCAAATAAATATTTTGATTCGCACAAATTATTGTTCTAATTACTATGGTCTTCTTTCTTCTAATCACTCAATAAATCTTCTAATATTACTTTATAGTGATTCCGATATATTATTCCTTTAACGTTACTCCACAATCTGATTAGTATTATATATATATATAAAGGTAGGTTCATGGTGAGAAGCTCATTGAAAGGGAATTTCTTCGCTTCGTTCGCCTATTTAATAAATATCTGAATGGAAACTTTCACAATACCAAAATATTTTCATGCCTTATAGACAGAACCTTAAATATTTAATTATATATCGTTGCTGAAAACGACTGGAACATACATTGTATCAAAACAGAGTTCTGTACTTGCTTTTATCCCAAAAATGTTATACTTGGCTAAATTATCGAGCTAAAGCTATTCTCTGTATAGTAATCTACGGAAATTACATTCAATCTTCAAATACAACAAAATTAAACTGAATAGGTTTTTATGAATTCAATTAACCATTTTATTGTTATCATAATTTATATTTAAGTGACATCATGGAAGTTATAAAAACTTAAATATTTTATTCTTTGTATTTTAGCTCATTGCTAATGCCTGTTCAATACCTCATTTCATTCAAATGTGAAGAGAACAATGTTACTGTTTTTAAAACAATCTAAATATAAAATATTCACAGACATTCAGCTATTCTATTTGTTTTCAATTCCTTATTTATATCCAACCAAGTACATGTTCAAGCAAGTATTCATTTAAGCAGAGATGGATAGTGGCTAGCAGTGGAATCCAGGACGCGCGTTTCGTCCTATTCGGGACTCGTCAGCTGGATGTACCTTCATCTCAGAGTTGATGTTCACTCTGGGACTCGAACCCAGTACCCTCGCTTCAAACGCCATCGCGTTATCCACTCGGCCACTGAGTCCTGATAGCCACTTGCTTGTGCGATGGGGTGAAGTTTAAATTCATTTAGTATTGCTTGTTTGAATCTTCCCATCGATGTGTTAGGACTGCAACTGGTCAGTCTCTAATTGGCATATGTGCATACTGTGCGTATTGCCTCGATATAGTCTCAATTCACAAGCATGTTAAGCAGTCCTAACACATCGATGGGAAGATTCAAACAAGCAATACTAAATGAATTTAAGTATTTATTTGTTTTTCAATGAGGTGTTGCTTCGAATAAGAATTGAATGAAACAGCTCTTACAATAACTATTAGATCAAAAATATTTCACGGTGAATATAGACATTACAATTTATAGTTTCTAGCAAGTTAAGTCATTTTACCAAGAAGAAACTTGTAATTTGACTGAACGTAACCACGAAATCAAGTATTCCTACATGTTATTTTTCACCAAAATACTTCACTCATAAGCTTGATATTTAGTGTAAATGTGAAAAACGAAGTGAGACTTTCTTTTTAAACTAATACATTTTGATTATCTAAGTCTATACCGTGGTTATGAACTAAGACGTTTACGGTTAGGTTTGTTAAACCTATTATTCCACTTGTAATCATATGATTATAACATTGGGTAAATGGTTTGAAAATGAGAGTTGATAATTATATTTTTTAACTCAGTCGTTCCATCATTGACCTAGATTGTTAGTTAGAGTTAAGTCTGGAACCCAGATTTTATTTGAGAGTCGAAAATAATCCCTCGCTTATAAATACTTTTTGAAATGAATGTATCTCAGCCAAAAAATTTATAAATCAATTTTGGTAATGAATTAACAACTATTTTAACAGCGAGTTTTATCAAAATTCGGTAATATCAGTATCAATTATAAATAACAGGTCTCTTTATGAAATTAATAGTTTCCTTCATAAGAATAACAAGATACTGATGCTTTTTCAACTACAGATATGACTTTCTATTTACAGTTACTAATTTCGATTATTGAAGATTTTAATGACGTATGATTTAATATGGGATCAACAGTGGTGTTTCTATTTTTAGCCCAGAGTATTCCTTCAAGGAACAATAAATTACTGTAAAGAAAGTCTTTCGCGAAATGTTTGAGTCTTAGTCGTCCCTAATAACTGCCGATTTCTTACTCAAATTAACTAAGTAACTTGAGGGTGAAAATTTTCAAATAAACTGGATATAAAAAAACTTAACGAACTCAAACATCTATCTTATTTATGAGATTCTCAATATTCTCTTATTCAGCGCGTTGTAATCTGGTAAAATTATAACAACTAACGAACATAATTGCATATCGAAAGGTATTGAATAGAATTTCCCTGTAAAATAGAATAATCAAATGTTACGATACCATTTACTGCTGAACCAGAGAAAATTTCATTTAGAATGACTGCGATATAAATATATTGTGAGTTTTTCAAAAAAGTTTGAAGAATATTAACTCATTGACATCAATGATTTGCAGTTAGTTAGCTAACAATGTATCATAACAAAGGTTAATCCTCATGGCTATCCAGATCCGTTCACAAAGTTTAGAGGTTAACTGAATGTACAGAATATGACAGGTATACTTATCACATTACTTTTAGTATCATATCCAAATTAGCCAGGTAGTATATATAATATCAATAAAATCATGACTTAAATAAATTGAGTCAGATGAATAAGAAGTATTTGTTCTAAGCATAATGTAACATAACTTTGATTTCATAAAAATACTGCCTCGTAAAGATGAACTTTCTGGATTATTTTATAATTTACTTATTTTAAACAACTTCATACTTAATGAGTCTTGTTAAACACTGTGATTAAGTGTATCTTAACGACTAGTGTATACAAGTAAACCTTTACGAGAAAAATCTGATTCCTCCTCATTTTCGGACTGAATGATCTTTATAACATTGAAACCAGTCATACGATCAACTTCGCTTCACATATTTTACACAAAAACGTATTCTTGAGCTTGCATTTATTTACATTTACAAAATAACAGAGTCACCCGAAAAAGACTCTAATAAAGTTAAACGTTCTATACTAAACTATGAAGTACTTTTTGAAATTAGTTATAACAAGTTTAGATAAAAATATGATTACCAGACGTATAGTAGGTAATGGTGAAAATTTAAAGAATAAGGCTTTGTGAAGAAATTGACATAAGGCATGGGAAAGTAAATGTAATTTAATAACCTATCAAATTTCTCTAAGAGATAATATAACATTCAACTCTTATCTAATAACTCAATACCACTAATAAACATTGATATTTATAGTTATGAAAATATTTCACATTTCAGAGATATAATTTGAAGACTATTATTTTTCCCATCCTACATTCATAAACTTGTTTGCAGCTTTCATTATTAAGATAAGTATAATAGTTACAAATTAATTAAAAATACATTTACAATTCATCAGGTATATAAGCAAGGTGGGGATAGTGACACTCGCTTGGGAATCATGACTCCAGCTTCTTGGTTTTTGGGAATTGTATGGTGGGTGTTTGTTGTTTTGCGAGTTGGTGTTGCCTATGGTATTTGTTTTGAGTATTTTTTGTTTGACTTGTTGTGGATGTGTGGGGTTTTGTGGTTGTTTGTGTTTTGGGTTTGGTTGTTCAGGTGGTTGTTGTTGGGTTGGTTTGTTTGTTCTATTGTGTGGTTTATTAGGTTATTTGTGGTGGTCTTGTTTGGGTTGGGGGGGGTTTTTTTTTTTGTTGTGGGGTTGGTTTTTCGTGGGTGGGGTTTTTTGGTTTTGGCTGGGGCTTTTTTTTTTTTGGTTTTTTTGGGGGGGGGGTTTTTTTTTTTTTTATTTCACCGATAAAGGGGTAAATGGTGGGGTTTTTTCTGGGGGGTTGTTGGCTCTGCTAGTGTTATTTGGGGGTTTTGGGGGTTGGGGGTTTCGCTTTGACGGGGGATTGGGGGTTTTGTTTTTTTGCGGGGGGGTTTTGAGTGTTGGGTTGTTTTTTTTTTTTTCGTGGGGGGGGGGGGTGTTTTTTTTAAGTTGTTGGTGTGTTTTTTTTGTGGTAGTTTTTTTTTTTTTATACTTTATGGTGTTTTTTTTTTTTTTTCTTTTTTTTTTACGGTTTTTTTTTATTCTAGGGAAAATTGTCCCATTTACGCGTGGTGAGGACCTCCTAACCCAAGCACCGGGGTTTAGATTAAGAGAACGGAATGAAACGGATTCAGAGTGAAGCTTACCACTCAGGGCCATGGGAACGGGTTGACTGATCGCATCCACCGGACCAGGTGGTGGGCATACGCGTGGTTCTAAATATGATTTTTCACGCGTTCGGGGTATCTGAGACCTTCCCAATAGGACGAAACGCGCGTCCTGAATTCCACTGCTAGCCACTATCCATCTTTACTTTTAATACTTGCAACTTAAGACAATATCGAGGCAGTCCTCACAGGATGCACGTATGCCAATAAGAGACTGATCAATTGTAGTCCTAAATAACAATCGAAAGATACAAGTAAACAACATCAAGTAAATTTAATTCATTAGGTACTTATTACAATAAACTAAACCAATAAACCAATATTAAACTTTATAATATTTTAATATACAATAATTTAAACAATAGAACTACATGAATTACTAAGAATATCTTATTATATTTTCTTAATTAATTTTGAAATTCCATTTGAATACATATTATTCCTTTTATCTGTCATAATGTTTAATGTTTATTTCATTTTGATACCATAATTACACAATAAACTGTCATTTAAATATACATATACTTCTTTTTTTTGCTTTTCTTTATATGCTACTGTAGTTAGTTATATATAGAGTTCATTTAATAATTATGTAATTAAATATTTAAAAATTAAAAAAACAATTTAAAAAAAAGATGAAATTTACAAAAGTATCAAATATTCTTATATAAAGATAATGCATAGTAACATTTTCAACTGAATTACATATACATGTACTTCAACCTACATCAAACAAGCATAATATATTACCAGGTTGATGATTTTCAAACATTTAGATCATATTATATACATAATATATATTATATATAATATGCATAATTATATACAGTATGAATAATAAAATGATACAACTGAAATAAAGACTTTTAATATAAAATCTATTATCTGAATAATTTCATTTAATTAAATAATTACAAAATAATAATTCGTTATATTTAATTAAATAGTTATGAAATATTTTTTTAATAATAAATGATAAAACTCCGCCTGTAGTTCCTCCGGGGGCTGCTGCCAGTCTCAAGCCCGGATAAAGGAGGAGGGTTGAGCATGGAGTTGGCGACCTCATCCCGTACAAAATTAACTCACTAAAAAAACGCTAACCAGAAGCTGAACTACTGAAATTAGATATAAACTGGTCAAATATTTTATTATATTCAATAGACTATTATATAGTGTATATTGATAACCAAATTATTTCATAATTGAAAATAGAAAAATTTCTAAAGTTTGGATAATTTGACAAGAACTATTGTCTAACAAAATGTTATTATTTTTAGAAAAACAGTAGACTGAACATTGTTTTGTTAATTTTTAGTTAGTTGCTTTATTGTCCATGCTTCAACTAATGAAGTCAGAAGTGAAGAGAATACCTGGTGATGACCTTTATATATTGTCATTACATATCAAGAATGAGAAAAACTGTTTTCTGACTTTTTATTTAAATAATATCATGGTTTCTTTAAAGTTGAAAGTTCTAATTTTTGCTCGACTTGGGTCACAGACTCGTGTTGAACAAATAAAAGTACTAGTCTTATAAAATGTATTGATGCTTTCAATATTGAACCTCACCACAGATCATTATAAGTTGGTTTGTAATCACTTCTTTATCTCGTTTGGTATGACGTCTCTAACTTTGATGCAATTGTGTAGTACGAAGTGATGTCATACTGACTAACAGTTGATGGTCTTTGACAAGTGCTGTTCGATAGTTTATTCGAAAAATAGCTTGGATAGTGTTGAGTTACATTTTACTTTTTTGTTACGACAAACACTAAATGAAGTGCTACTAAACGTTTCATTACAGTGAACTTTGTACACCAATTCCTTAGCTGCGTGTGTATTATTCAGTTAATTTCAATTAAAAAGGTGTGAATGTTAGTCATATCAAAATCAAGATGCTTTTATAAAAACCTTACAACCGATGGTAAAGCTAAACGCTTAAAAATTCAAATCTTTTTATGTATCCTTTCAATAGAAAAAGGATCCTCACATTGGAATCTATCAGCTGAACATATATAAGGTGAGAAAGTGTTTTTATTAAGCAATTTGTCTTGAAATTGAATAGTTTGTATCGTGAGAAATTTTCTGCCTAATCCAGTATTTAGTATTGAATTATCAGATTGTTATCGTTATCAATACTTTTAGTTGATAGTTATAACTTTACGTAATCAAACAATTTATCTCACAGCACAGTTCCATTCAATTTTTTGAAGCTATTTAGGAATTTATGAACTTCTGTGCGTTCAACTTATTAAACTTGTGTACTCTTGTTATGTACACCCTGAGAAAAAGATTAACATGGAAGTAATGGATCTTACCCTCATATGTTTTTCATGTGTGGGCGAGAATGATAATGATTGATTGTCTGCTTAGTCAGACTGTGATGTGGTCTACTTATATCTATATAAGTAGTATATGGTGTTGGTCAGACATAGAATGTATTTGGGCAGAAGACCGATGAGCAAAGAACTGAAATGAAGCGCAGTCGTTTGCAAAATGCATGAGCAATGAAATTAGAGAAGAAACAGAGAAGATTGAAACAATTGGTTGTTAATTTGCAAATCGACTGTTCATTGTTTGGTTATCAGAATTTACTGAGATAGTCTGTAATTTTTGCTTAAAGACATCCGATTGTCCCCAACCGTTGTTTTGTTCACTACAAGACATGTAGGTTGTCTGAAAGCTGTCAGATGAGTTATATATTCCCTTATTATTTATTATCATTGATTGATTGTCCATTTGTTGTTGGATTGTGTCGGGTTTTGGTGTGGAATTATATCTACATTCTAGTCAGGCTAACCACGTGTTTATGATCTGAGTTGTGTCGAAGTTCTGTAGAATAAACACTAGCAGGGAATTTAGTGTAGATATTCGTCTAAGGTAAATTAACGTACCATTCGTGTAAAAAGGAAAAGGATCGTTATAACAGTTTTTACATCTGTCTCATCACTATGTTAGATCTTCTATTTTGTTTAAAAACCATCACCCCTCATTTTCTTCATCATTGATATAAACCATAATTTTTAGTTAAATTTATCATGCATACTGTAACTTTAATTAATTTTAGAAATTGTTCGTTAAATGATTTTATTCTCAACAATTTCATTATATTTGTACTATTACCTTATTGATTCCTTTTAAGAATTTACTGTAACTGCCAATTACAGCTTGAATGGAACCTGGTTGGAAAATATATTGTTCTGTTTTATTCTTGAGTTGAATTTTTTCCAATTAAAATCAAAAACTAAAAACACTATCATAACGGAAAACCATCTCTCATTAATCATATATTCGGCCACTATAGCACATTTTCAGAAAAATTGAAATGACTGCATAAAAGTTTAACTTATCCTATGATAAGTACTACAGTCAGTAATCAAATTTTAAGGAAAAAAATTGTACCGCCTAAAGGTACGTTCTCGAAAACATTATTCAAAATGCATTAAATTAATGATCTCAAACTGATCAATAAAATGAAAAAATTTTAAGTGATAAATTATCTTTAAAATCTCTAAATTGCTTAACTTTAAAATTAGTGTAGATAACTTACGTTGCCGGATTTCAAAAATTAAGAAATTTATTAGAACTTTAATAATAAGACATTCCATTAGCAATGTTATTGGAACGGCTTCGAAGAGCACGATGAAGCCTTCAAAAGCTCTAGAGGAGCAGAAGAGATTCCATCTAATCAGAACTTAATAAAGCCTTCTAAAATATCAACGTGGCATGTTGCTATTGGAAAATAGCATAAGTTTCCTCCTTGTGGATTGGCTTAATTATAATGATGTTATGGTCAACACTAATAACTATAAATACTCATGTCTTTCTTCCGTCTTCTGATTTGCAACTGTGGGGTTCTACACGTTCGAGTGCCGATGTATATCGTATTCTAATCAAGTAGAAAACGTAACACTGACACCGTGGGGTACCCAATCACTCTTGCACAAGCAAAATCTTTTCTTGAACGTCAGGAAGAACGGTATGAACAGTTTGAAGTTTGTATCCTGGAAATTTTAACGCAACAAATGAAACTTAATCACAGTGGACTTATTGATGATTCATGTAACCCACATACCGATTCCATCATTAATTCTATTCATCAGTTTCATTTTAATTGTTTGTCTGGTATCACATTCGAATCTTGGTTCAGGAAGTGTGAAGATTTGTCCAACGTCGACTTCAATAAACTTGATAACGCTTTCAAGGTCGAAATGCTCCTGAGAAAACTTAGAACGGTTGAATACGAACGTTACAGTTATTTCATCCTTCTAAAGAGCCCAAGAGGTTTTTCTTTCGATGCAACAATTAACAACTTGTCGCAAATCTCTGCGAAACAGTCTTTTTTGTTGAATATCCGACTCAATCCCTAACTTAAAATCCAGAAGGGAAGCGGAAAAGAGGAAAGCCAAAGAACACACTACGCCGGGAAATAGAAGCCGATATGAAAAGGATGAATAGCAACTGGAAAGAACTGGAAAGGAAGGCTCAGGACAGAGTTGGATGGAGAATGCTGGTGAGCGGCCTATGCTCCTCGACGAGGGGTAACAGGCGTAAGTAAGTAAGTAATCCGCTCTCAGGGCCCCAAAATAACAAAAGCCAGGGATAATGACCGGATGAAACATCAAGGTCTATTAAATTACGAATGCGATCAGTTTAAACTATCATGAATGAAAGATCAGTTTAAGTGTCTTGTGTTCGTATGCAGTCCCCAATCCCCTGAAGACGCTGATATCAGAACTATAATTTTCAGTAAAATTGAATAGATTTCGAACATAACGCTACAAGAAGTAACCATGAAACTTCAAAGATTGGTAATCTTAAAACACGATACCTCCATAGTTTAAAATAATAGATAGTCACCGTACATTCATGCTGTAAGCGAGAAGAAAGATTTCAGCCCACGAAAGTCATTCTATACAGAAAACCACCCTTCATCTCCACAGTGGCAATGTGGAGGTTGGCATTACAAGTTCTACCCATATCAAGAACAATGTTGCACTAAATGTCACTTTAAAGAAACATAAAGGGACCAGCTGCAGAAAGAGAGCCCCTTAACGTTATTCATTGAAACCTTGTTCCAAGAAATAAAAGTCTGGTAAGAAAACTAACAAAATATTGATAGCTCATAACCGAGCAAGAATCTATCGCTGAAGAAAATATGTAACTGAGGACGTTAACAAACACCTTATTCTTCTTCAACTTGATACAGCATCTGACATTACTCTCATCAGCCCAGAAACTTGGAAGAATATTGGAGGGCACACAATTCGCCCAATGACTCAACTAGCAAACACTGCTTCCAGTAAAAAGTTAAATATCGTTGGGGAAGTACCCTGCACTGTAGCTAAAGGTAATGCGACGACGAATGCAACAGTATACCTTACAAAGAATCCAGCACTCGGTTTATCGGGGTTAGATCCGATAGAGAAAATAAAATTGGCCGACTATTAGATTAACAACATCTGCAGTCGAGTCAGAACCGATAACCTCTTAGAGGGGAACCAGAAGAACAGCATGCTACGAAGAGACCATCACATGTTCACAGAAGAATTGGGAAAATGCATGAAAGCTAAAGAATTGCTAACCCTCAGATCTGGAACTATTCCCGTTCACCGACCTAGAAGACACGTGTCTTTTGTCGCTCCCCCAGTGGTTAAACGGGGACTGGAACGGCTTCAAAAAATGTATGTTATTGAGCCTGTGAACTTCTCAGATTGAGTTGCACCGATAATGGTAGTCAAGAAGCCCAAAGGCAGATTATTCCACCGGACTAAATGAAGCTCTAGAATCTCACCACGATCCCTTACATTTACCCGAGGATCTTTTTGTCAAGGTGAACTGTTGCAAGTAATTTGCGAAATCGGATTTATCAGACGCCTATTTACAAATCCCTGCAGCTGATGAAAGTAAAGAACTCCTCACGACCGATACACACAAGGGTCTTTTCCTATATAACCAAGTCCCATTTTGAGTGAAAATGGCACCCTCTATATTCCAGCAAATTATGGATACCATGTTACAGGGTATTACAGGAATGGAAGCCTATTTAGATGATATCGTAATCATGGGAGCAGATAAAATGGACTTGCAATAGAAATGTCAACAGGTGCTAACACGTATAGCTGAATATGGTTTTCGCCTCCACGCAGAAAAGTGTGACTTCTATATGCAGCAGGTACGATACCTCGGTTTCATTGAAGATAAAAACAGACGACGACCAGACCGAGGATTCGTTAATCATTACAGAAATTCTCTTCCTGATCTCCTTCGTCTGTGTGCTCCTAAACTACCTACTGGACAAGAATGAAAAAAAGGATCAGTCAGCAAACTGTCAAGCAGCTTTCGAGAAATTCAAGCAACTCCTAGCCTCTGATCTCTTACTTACACATTATGATCCTTCTCTACCTATAATGGTAGCTTTAGATGCTCCAAATTATGGTGTTAGAACAGTCATCTCTCATATTTTTCCCAATGGATCTGAAAAAGCGATCTCCTATGCAGCTAGATCATTAACAATAAGAGGACAGAACTGTAGCCAAATTGTGAAAGAAGCTCTTTCGATTATCTATACCGTCAACATGTTCCTCAAAATGATATTTGGTCAGCAACCCACGTTAATAACAGACTATAAACCATTACTTGCGGTATTTGGGTCAAAGAAGGGAATTCCTGTTCACACAGCTAACCGACCACAACGATGAGCAACAACGCCTCTGGGATACGATTTCAAGATCAAGTACCAGTCTACAACTCAATAGCTCCTACTCGAACTCCTGCGAAACCCATGTACCATAGTTTATTACTAAATTAGATACGATTACTATTGTTATTATTATCAAATAAATAATTTATAAGACTTGGTAATCGTTTCAGCCTTACTTAAATTTAAATTCACACTTTCAAATCACTTCACCGATGACAAAAGAAATTTATGGAATCATTTTAAAAAATAAAGACGCTTCAGGAAAAAAATCTTTTCGATTTCATTTTTTTAATCTGTACAACCATATCTATAGTTGAATTTACTTTTAGTGGTCCTTGATAAAATGGAGGAGTGCTGTATCATTAAAGTAAGATTATCAAAGCTAAGAAATTTTCTAGCATCGGAAATAATAAACTATTCTAATAAAATGAGGTGTTCCATCATTTAATTAAGTAATCAAAATTATATCGAAAAAATTCAAGTAGCGAGTAAAAAATTACTTAGTTCTTGGAGGTAGTAAAAATGATCATTTATAGGAGAACTTTAAAAGATAATTGTTTGATTTACAAAAAAGATAATAATTGGTCCTAATAACTTGGTGAAGTAAAAACGATGCTATGACCATGGTAGATAAGGAATTAAACAGACTGTTTTGTATATACAAATAGTTTCGATAAGACCTTTGAGCAACGCTAAAATAACCTTGGAATGTCCACCTACTTATCAGAGTTAAATGAAGGTTATATATTAGTGTAAGGAATTAGGATTTACAGTTGAACACTGAAGTAAGAAATAGACTTAATGTTTTCATCATGAACTGACATAAGCTATAATGCCAAAATAGTATTTAGCCAAATGAGCGAATGAATTTTGCGCCAAAATCCGAGATCTACTAACTTAAACGTCATTGATTCACCCATAAACTATAGTCTCGCCATAGTTTCTTATTCATTTCTTTATTGCTTGTAACGTTGGGGTGTTAACAGTTGTTCAGTTGTTTTTTTTTCAATTTAAACTATGAAAAGGATAAGTTATTACACATAATTTTAATGATAAGACGATCAATTAAATGATAACATTAATTATCCATTTCATATTTTATTCAATTTAGATGTTAGCTTTGTATGCTTGATTTTCAGACTTTCCATCCGTTCCTATGATATTCATTAGATGAATGATTTAGATGGATTTTCCATGTTAACCCGTTAGAATAATTTGAATTAACTTGCATATATTATTTTATTCTATTCAAACAGATGTTTTATTCTTTTAATATTTGGTTTAACGTGAACTGTAAAAACGTAATTACAGGAAGTCTATGAGTATTTATAAGCTCTGGATAATAATGGTTTGTAAATCATATTATTTTAGCTTCTGATTGTTTCTTTAAACTACTTCCTTAAATTTACAATCTTCGTCTAAGTATTCATACCTGTATAAAACAATTTACTACATGAAGATTAAGAACACAACTAGTTTGGAACCAATTTTCATTATAAACAGCCTTTGCCATGAAAACCATTAGGAAGAGAAGAGTCATTTTGAAGGACATAGATCTTCGACTACATACAACATTTAGGCTGTAATCTGCATGATATTTAAAGAATATGAAACAATATATTCACAAAGTTGAAATTTAATGATAATTATTTTTATGTACAGTAGATTACATTCATTGGTATCAGTGGATCATTGGATCATTCAGCAGCTAGCCACTGATGCGATGATAAATTTTAATTCATTGTTTGATATCATGCTCCTTTGTTGCACGAAGTCACATCACCTGAATAACCATTGAAAACTAGAGAGAGTTTAGTAACTATTTTTGTTCTAGTTTAAGACCGATTCGTCATACTCCATCATGATGTTATAATAATTGTCTTTCAATTTAAAGAAACACTATCGAAATTTTTAAAATAATCTTTTATGACTGCAAGCATGAAATGTTCTATTCCTTTAAAATAGTTCATAAAATAGTATTTGCAAAATTTCGTGTCGTAGTGATACTTCTACACTTGATTTTGTTTCAAAATGATGGATCATTATAACAGAAGGAAAGTGATTCACATATACTCATTATGATAACGGTTTGTTTGAATGGTGGCTCATCTGTCAATCATAAAAAATCAAACTGAATTTGTACTGAACCTGTATCAACACAATCTCTCATGAATTAAATAAATATGTATAAAAGGAGCTATGCAGATTATCACCAATGTATTTAAGTTATTGATGTTTAGTTTCTTGGGAAGTTATTGGCATTCCAAGAATAGTAATCACTTTTAAACATGGAAAACATTTTTGCCGCATTATTTGGAACAGTAAGTTGTCATATACACATCTCACGATTACTTCTCTTATAAACTGGAAAACCATTGTGAATCAAAGATCCTCAGAATATAAACCCAAGATCTGTAAGTCAATGGTCCGCATTTTCAATCGTATTCCAACTACCATATTTTAGAACGATCATTTGTTAGTATCATTGGTAACCCATTTACACTTAAAATGGTTGAAATTAACTCGATGGTCAAGTAAATCATCCTAAATTTAAACAGAAATGAGAGCACAATTGTTCTTAGTTCGCTTGAATTGTCCATATTAAATAAATCTAAAAATTTTTTACAACACGTAACATCGTTTATTAAGAATTAACATGAATGAGTATAGCACTATTTTGTGAAGTGACGAGAGTGTAAAACATGTACCCTTACATTTCAATTTAGTGGTAGAATAAATATCGCCCTAACAACTGGATCTAAAGCTATCTAGTTCGATTTGATACGACATTTCAGGAGTCTAGTAATAAATTTAAAGTATTCTGCAAAACACATAACTAATCATTATATCAATGATAACTATGTAAACATTTGTCTTTTTCTGAAGATATCTATACAATATTAATCAATCAGCATGATTTACATAAAAATCAGAATAACACTATTTCATATTTACATGATTTTAATAACCTGATTCTGAATTTAAAACACTTTAAATTTTAGAATTTCAGGAAAATTATACAATAAATCTTTAATACTTTTAAATCTTAATAATTTTCACCTGCTCTTGTGGAGCAAGGTAAATAGGCCGTAGCCAGCTCTCGCTTTCAACTCGGATAAGGGAACACGTCCCAGTTTGGTTTTAAAAGGGTGAGAGGGAAGCAGTTACGAGTTCTGTATTTGTACATCTAATCGACTGTAATCATTCTACTGGTCCACAGTTTGATTTTAAGGTCGTATATATGATTCGTCCAAATCTATCTAGATTTCTTCATATCCAACTCCTAAAAATAGCCGAAAGTCTTTCCATCCATGAGCTCAAGTCAGATCTATGCTTACAAAAGAATTACATACTATCGTTATCGTTATCTTGACCTTAATTATTATCATCATTATTAGTATGCTTACTATCATTATTATTAATGCATTTCCCCCTTTACTTATGTCTCATATTCTCACTACTTTATTCATAAATGCTCATTATATCAATTTATTCATTTTTTTTTACACCTCTATGACCTTCAATGGTCTTTAGTTATTATAACAAAAACATTTTAATCACCTTACTACATCCATGTTATAATTCGTTACTAACTTACTGTTATTATTCGTATTGCATAATCCAGGATTATATTCTTTCTATTACATTACCCTGGTTATTCATGTTCACATTTCCTCAGGGGATTAGTACTTTAACAAAAGTATATATATATATATATATACGATTGTACAACTTGACAATAAATTCGTTGAAAAAAGAGATCCCATAGCTGAACTTCGTGTTTTTTAATGTTTAAATGGAAATTATCTGTCAACTTTCATATTGTTTTGAGTAGAATCATTTATTTACTGATGAAATCTGTTTTTTGTGCAAAATCTTAGTAATGTTCAGTTATTTACAATGTTAAACACATTTTATATTTGAGCAACCGTTCACCAATTGTCTTCAGTGAGTTAATATCTCTACAACAGACTTGGTAGAACTCTAATGGTCACTGCTTCCCACTAGAACTTAAGGAAATATCTCTTGAAGTCAGTCATTAGTGAGCATATGATTATAGATCAAAAGGGGTTTTATGGAGATGTCAGTATTTTCATAGTCAATTGAAGATAGACCACCATGGAAAACCTGGAAGCACTGGACGGCCGTTTTTCCCTATCGTGGGACTCCTCAGCAGTGCGCGTCCACGTTGGATGCCAGCTCAGTGGTCTATCGGTTAAGTGCTTTGGTGCGAGACTGATAGGTCCTGGGTTGGAATCTCGCGGGTGCAGGATCGTGGATGCGCACTGCTGAGGAGTCCCATAATAAGACGAAACGGCAGTCCAGTGCTTCCAGGTTTTCCATGGTGGTACATCTTCAATTGACTATGAAAATGCTGAAATCTCCACAAAACCCCTTCTGACATTTTCTATTTACCTCATAAAATTAGATATTACTAATTCAAGTTTTATTTTATTAAAAAAAAGGTAAATTTGACTGTTATCAAGTCAAAAAAAATCACAAATAGTTTCGATTTGTTTACACAAGCATTTGATTTGCATACTGTTTTTTTTCATGGTACAATGATAACTGGTAATGATCATGTTTATACTTCAGATAATATTGAGTTTTCTGACACTATAATACTTGTTTATACTATAATCAATAGAATTCGATCATTATTATTATTACTATTGTTATTACTAGTTTCTACTATTAACCAACAAAAAATCAAATCATATGAAGGTAACTAATAGAGTGATAGAAAGACACAACTATACTTTTTGATTATAATTAAACAACTTTCATACAACATTTAAAAGAATAAACTACACATTATTATTTTAGTATAAAATAATAACAAAAGTATTAAATAGATTCAATTATTAACTTATATTTATTTTAGTAACCCAAAAAAAAACAAAATTCTAAAAAACAGAAAAGATGCCAATTGAACAAAGACCATATAGTAATGTTATACATCAAAGTGGTGAAAGAAAAGCTGTTATTAAATATGTTGAAATGAGTAAAGAAATGCAACAAGATGCTGTACAAACTGCTGCAATGGCTATGGATAAATATAATGATGATAAAGATATTGCATTATTTTTAAAAAAAGAATTTGATCGTAAATATGAACCAACATGGCATTGTATTATTGGAAGTAAATTTTCAAGGTATAATCATTTATTTTTTTTGTATTTTATGTTTATACTTTATTGAATGTTAAACCAAAGAATAAGAATAGCTTAAAGTCATTCAATTTACTCCTTTTTTTGTCTAGTAGTATACAAAATTATAAAGAAAACTAGTACACTTAGAAAATGTTTTAATCTAATTTTTTTAAGAAATCTTTGAAAGATATTAGAGCGAATAGTTTCATCACTTACGTTTATATACAATATGTTATATTAACACTTATCATTTCACATCACAAATCTCTTACACACTAATACATAGACCTAGTTTAGACAATTTTTAACGTTGATTGGATGACCTATTCAGTATACAATGGAACGAAGAACCATGTACCTATTTAAATTCGATAATTTTGATGTTTGATTATAATTTCTTGAAAAAGTTTGGACCAGATTGCCAGGCAAAACGTTGGATTTACTACAAATTCATTCGCTGAGATTTTACAAATATATTATTCCTATTTAAATCTTTGAAAGATATTCGATTTTCATTACTGAATTGGTATCTTATTATTAACATGAATAGTTTACTTCGAAATATCTTGATATCAAAAATTGAATCTTTTTATTCTAAACTTTTACCCGTATTACTGAGAAAATTCAATAAATGAAATTGATTCCTTAAAGCTATTTTTTTCAAAAAAATAGTATGATTTTTTTATCAGAAAATGGTTTTGTAGTTATTATAGTAATTTAATAGTTGAGTTCATAAGCTAGACCACCATTTAAAACATGGAAGCACTAAACGGCCGTTTCGTTTTGCTAATTGTCTTTTTATTTATACAAAACACATTTTAACTTTTCGCTCTTATAATATATATATATATATATATATATAAAAAGAGTATACTTACATTTGAAGTAACATTGATATTACAAACTAAGGAACCTTTTTAATTCTTTTTCTACATCTTTATCAGTCTATCTTGAATAATTTAATGGAATATATTCACTTTGGTTATATTCATTCGAAAAAAAGAAATAATTCTTTTAAACAATTAATTGATTGTATCTTTTAATTCTTTGGTAGTAATCTAAATAATTCTGAATAATTCAGTTAAGAAATTATATCTTTTCTTTTATCCAACTAACTTATTTAAGTAGTCAGCATAATATATTTTAAAGTGAAATAAACTTAAACAGCAGTTTAAAGATCCTCATAGAATATTCAAAAAATGAAGAATATTTGAGCAAACAAATGTTTTCAATAACTTCATCATTAGGCTCTACAGTTATACATCCATAATTATTATGATATTTATACAAAGGCCAAAATGAGGCATGTATTAATTAAGTTGACTAGGTTATATGTTAAAAATGGTGAATGTTTCCATCTGCTTTTTCTCTTCTTTAAACTAAAACAATCAAATAACTTATCAAGTAAATCATAACTTTAAAAATAAGTAGGCGATAATTATAAAAATTATGTATATCGGTTAAGTGTTCTGGCGTGAGACTGATAGGTCCTGGGTTTGAATCTCGCGAGACGAGGTCGTGGATGCGCACTGCTAAGGAGTCCCACAATAAGATGAAACGGCCGTCCAGTGCTTCCAGGTTTTCCTTGGTGGTCTAGCTTCAATTTACTCATGCTTTCAACTATGAAAATACTAAATCTCCACAAAACCCCTTCTGAATATCAAATGTGTTTTTTTTGATCCTGATAAGCTATCATCAATCTGTATTGTAAGTAATTATATTCAGTTTTATATTAGTTACATCATTTAACTGAATAATTTAACATTAAAGTTCTATTATCCAAGTAATGAAATCGATGTAAAATTATTGTTTGATATTTCATTTTCAATCATTAAAAGCGTAAATTTGAGTGATTTTTTTTTAAAAAGTGCTATCTTGTACTTTTATCTTAGATATTATTGATGCTAGTTACAAGAAATAATAATGTTATATTTTAATCATAGTCAAGTTTAATGAAAGTTTGTAAATGAAATTCAAATAACGGCCGTTCAGTGCTTCCAGATTTTCGATGGTGGTCTAGCTTCAATTGACTCATGATCTCAACTATCTAACTTTAATATGTTTTTTGTTTGTTTGTTTGTAATTATTGAATAGCTTTTTATTCTTCATTATTTTCCTTTTCAGTTATGTAACGCATATAAAACAATTCTGTATTTATTTTTCATTGGAAGATCGTGGAGTTCTTCTATTCAAAACTGTATGAAATATCCAACTAAAAATTGTTTTTTCATCATTACTTCTATTAGTTACGATTATAATAATATAGATATCAAGTAAATATACTGATTTTTTACAAACAAAATGATCTACATAATTTAAATCTGATTTTGATCATTTACATAAATTTATTCAATTTAATTAAAAGATTTTCCTTGATGTTTTTATTATACTTAGCGGGTATTGATGATGCAAGGCTATACTAATTACAACATAACATATCGAATAATCAACAAATATTCTTCTATTTCTCAGAACCGGCTTAACTCAATTGATTACGTTCTTATGTAACCATATAGTTATCAATGAATTAATAATATATAATAAGGCTGACATGGGTTGTCAATCGTACAACAGAGTTTGATTTTGCACTGAAAAAACCAAAAATATAATTAAGATGAAAAAAATAACCGATAAGACTTCCAACTGAATGCTTGAACAGGTTTCCTAAACGATTCTGATAACCCCAGTCTAAACCTACACAACTTGAACACAAGATAAAAAGTGCGAAATGTGAAAAGAACGCTTTACTACAAGGTCAGTTCAGGTTAACTCCTATTTCCGATGCCCTTTGGCTTCTAGAAGTTTCTGGAACCATAATAAATGTAGTAGCGGCATAGGTAATTGTCCAATCAGAAATGTGGCACGTAACTTCACTTTCTAGATGCTTTTGGGAGGCTTTTATTCAACGCTGATCGGATAAAATGTTAACCAGCGTTTTTAGGACCCTTCTGGAATATTACGAGGAATGATCTGAATCTCCTTAATAATAACTATATTTACATCTCGTCCATTTGAAATCCCAGATATGAATATTTACAGCACAAATATTACCCATCCTTAAAAAGCAAACTACTAAATAAAAAAAGTTATGTTTGTAGTTCCTATTCAGAATATTTCAGATGATGAGATTCCTCCAGATATCCAATTACTTAACGAATCAAACGAAAATGTTTTTATGTCTCTTTTAAATTTTCAAGTATTCATGGATTGGTATTATCGTCATCACCAAATACTTGATATTTTGATCATTTTGCATAACGACTACTATTTTGAATCATTTCAGTTGCTGCATCATATTCCTCAGGTCAATTTCATTAAACTGAAAATAACAGAGCTTGTATATCAATAAGGATTATTTTAACTACTTTCAGAATTATTCTGATTTATAAATAAATCAAAATATATACATTGAAACACTAAAACCAAAGCACATATTTGTCCTTAGGCAGCTTTAAAATGAGTTAAATTTATTGGTAATTAGTTAAGAAATATTTAATTAATAAGCAAAATTACATGAGGTCGAAACGTTTTAATAAGTCTGATGGATCAAGGTAATAAAATAGGCAATTTAAAGTACACTTTCAAATCTTTTTCTGAAATCATCGATATTTAGAAATTATCTTATCAATATTATCTTAGAAATATTACTGTAATATTGAATAAGACTTTTAACTATACACTAGCTAGATATATATATATATATACTTGCTAGTCTATATTCTAGATTTTGAAATGTTCTCATGTACTTGAAACTTAGTTTATCCACTCGAATTGTTTACAAACTTTTATTGTAATAATCTTTACGAAAAATGTCATTTAACCTGAATAATTGACGTTTCACCGCTTCAAATATTCGGTGCATCATCATATATACAATATTCACATACATTCTTTCACTTGTATTAGTTCACATAAATTATATAAAATAATTACTCAGTTAAAATATTACATATCAAATATGATTACATAATGATAAGAAATTATTGTTCTCAAATCAGTAGTATTACACTATCACTTAGAAGTAAATATAACGGCTGTATACGAATTTTCGATTATGCTTTAATGTATACACATATTTCCTCATATGCAAATCTAATCGTAAATTCCTGGGTTAGTTATTGTTCTACTTAATACTTCGAAGTAAATACATGGTAAATATGACATTTACAAGAGTGATATGATTTAAGATTAGTAAATCTTATAGGCTTTAATTTCACCCGTTGGTAATTATCCTAAAGAATTATAATCCGATAATCATTTATATCTTAAATGAATTTTAGTCATTTTTATTTTGTAAAAAATATTTTATTCAAAATTTTATGATTTTGTTATAAAAAATCTAATATTTTGCTGACCAGTCTATTCCTACTTCTGATATCTGTTCATTGGGGCAATGCATTGATAATTTGGATTCGTGATCAATTATCAATTGGCCATATTCAGATAAGCGCAGTTAACATACTTATGCAACTTTTTATTAGTATGTCGAGAAGCCATATCAACATAACACTTAAATCACTTGACTTTTGTTCGTTAAAATCAATTTATCAACTTTTGAAAGCAAAAAAGTTACCAGACTATATCGCCTTTAACTTAGACTTCCCTTTATTTATATCGAATCATCAAAGTACCTTATAGTATTTCTCTCGAAATTCATAAACGCAAGACAAAGTTTCATTTATCAACTGCCTTATTTTATACATAGAAACCCATTTTAAAATAAAAAATCAACAAGAATTTTAAACCTTACTTCTTTGTCCTTTCACTTTATTCATTAAAGGACACAAACTGCATGAAGTTCTTGAAAACGTTACACAAGCAGTAGCAATAATCAGTAGAGTATGTCATAATTTTTATCATCACTAAAAACTTCTGATCACCGGTTTGCATAGCCTAAATAATTTATATTTATTTGAATCTAAACTTAATTAGAACTAATATCCATTCACTGGAATGTACAAGGACCAAACGAATAATCATTGAATGGAATAAAATTGTTGTGATTCATTCCACTGTTGTTCTTTAACATATGTTACCATGACATCCATAATAACTATGATTAAGTTATTACTAGACTATTTACTTACAATGAAGATAATATCATTACAAAGCTAACTGATAACTCTTATTAGTTTTACTCATTCTTATCATTCAAGAGTGTGTGCCTTGATAGTCGTCTTCAATAAAGTTTCAAATCCATTACAGTTGAAAGCATAAAACAGTGAATTTTGTATCCAACGTAAATTGTAAATCCTTGTGTTGTTCTATAAGCTTATCAAGAAATCTATACTGCGCTGATTCAGTACGACGACTTTCACTTTGTAAGATTGTCAAATATCATACATTTATATTTATTTAATATATAATTTGGCTAAGTTGATGCATATTCAAACATTTAGCCTTCTTGGTTCATACATCAACAGACAGCTTTCGACTTTAGCAAAATAATGAAAAGTTCGCTTAATCTGAAACCTAGAAACCTAGCAACTAAATACATCCATAACACATCAGGCTTTATAGCTGCGATCTCTCATACATATAATTTAGTTACTCAGAAGATTTTTTATTCAAAGCGTTCCATAAATTACAGTCTAATAGTGTTAACGACCTCATATTTTGGGTTGACAATTATTACACAGTTATTGTGATTCCTGGCCCCAATTGATGAAAAAGTTTCGGATGTGATTAGAAAAACTTAGAAATAAGTGTTGGTTAACTTGTTTTTGAAAAAGTGTGCTCATGTGATAATGAACAAACATTTTGTTACCTGTAACGAAAATATTACATCTAAACCAGGGTAAAACATCGTTACATTTTTAGGGGGCTCAAAAACTACTTACAAACAAATTTTTCAGGAAGTCTTGAGAAATATTTGCTCAAACAATACCTTTATGTTCGCGAAAATATAATTCATTAATGTATTTATTCTTTATATTCATCTTAATCTAAGACATATATGCATGCGTTTGTGCCGTTACTTTTCATTATATAATCCTCATACATCTAATTATCTATCCACTTTCCATTTGTAACCTGATAATTATTCTGAAAGCACAAACTAGTAAATTATGTCCGTGTAGTTTAAAGTTGATTTATTTGTTCATAATAATAAATTATTGAGAAATATATATATATATATATATATATATATATATATATATATCTGTATGTAATATATAATCAATATATACACTGAAATTCTTCAAATTCCAGATTTTGCAGCAATACTTTGTCTTCTGAACTCCAGTACCTTGTTCTTATCGTAACAAGGGTGTAGTTAAATTGACTGGCAGTGATCTCAGATTATACTGACAGAAATTAAATATATCGTTCTAAATACTTCGGGGTCTTTATTACTTATTTCTTTCCTCAGCTACTTTCAATAAAACTAATCTTTCTCAGATTATTGACCTTTGATTTGAGACAGAAGGGTATCCTAATGGTGGATATTGACTTCAAATAGAAGGACAAAAAATGAATAAGTCTTGTTATCACTTTATTTTCCTGAAGTTTGTCTTATAGATGCAAATGATCGTGTTAAGTCCAGAACACGAAAGATATATACCATTGTATAATTGACTGAATTGGCTTCTATGTGACATATACTTTCGTCATGACCAACGAAATATCTTTCCAATGTAAAAGATGTCTTCAACAATTAAAGGTTATCGATGTTTTGCGTGTTAGGTATAATTTCAAATTATGAAATGTACATAACAGTCCTTGTGATATTTGCGTTAATTAGTACTTCTTTTGCACATTAATCGGCGCTTGATTTGGATTACAAAATACAACACCATTGTGCGCACTCACCTATTTCTCTCCTAAGTGAATGCTGGTCCATTTGTGATAACTAGTTTAGCAATTAGTATTGTTACAGTCTTAAACGATTTACTCCTAATTTGAACGAACGCACTACTCTAATCTTACTGACTATTGTGTCGTTTATATATGTGAACTTGAACATGAGTGTACAATAGTAGATATTGTGGTTCCTTTATCTTTCACTCCTCTAAATGCCGAGTCACACTTTAATTAACTTCAGTAGACTGGTAATCATTTATCCATGTCTCATCTCTCATCGTCCCCTTGAATAAATAAATGTATAAAATAAATCCTTGCAACTCAATTCGTATCCGGCATCTTTTACGACGGTGACTGAACACTATGTACGAAATTAGTTGAATTCATGTTTATGGACCATTAATCGTCCTTTATAACAATCTAGAACCACCAACAAGTGTTGAGTGTCAATTAGGAACTAAGCACAACCCATCAAAACTCCACTTAGATAGGTCAGTTAGAGTATACGGTGATTGCTACGGCAGAACTCTAAAATATATGACTTGCCGTAAACTATTATTGTCAAAGCTATCCCTTTTTAACTGATTTTTGATAAAAAGTTTTCATTCCAGCTTTGAATTGAGTTTACTCATAATTTCGACTTCGATCTTTTGGTTTTATCGTTACTGTTCAATTGTCTCTTCGGTTTTGGACTGCGGGAAACCTTAATATCATAGGGTTGTGGTGAATTTATTTCTATAGTTGTGGGAAAGAAAAACAATTTGTTAGTTTTAGGATAGTAATCAGTGAATTCCTGGTTGTTGAACTAGCTCGAAGCCTTTCTCTTTATTCTCTCATGCAATTCATTGTCCATCTAAACATCGATTACCACTTGTTTGATTTGTCTAAATACAACTACCTTTCATTCATTTTCAGTTGTTACCCAGTACCTTTCCAAGTTAGTGCTTTTAAAAATGCTAAAACTTACCAAGACGGTCTTATCATTTATGGTCAGAGACAATTGCTTTATTATGTCGTCTGCCTGAAAAAAATACTGCTGTAAAACCAAATGAAAGTTCATTTTGTGTATTTAACTGATTGCCTTCGATATTTGGTTGAAGTTATTAGCTTTAAACCAAATAATAATCAACGGGTTTCATTATTAAATATAGCCTCTCTGAAATACCTTACATAATTTCGTTCATTAGTAGGCGCAATATATACCAGTTGGTATTACAGAGCATCTACAAGTTACACCTTTGCCGACAAACTGGTCTGACATTATTAGAGAAACTCTTCCATACTTCAGATCCATACCTAGTGCTGGACGAAAAGATCAAAATGCTAATCTGAAAAGTAGATTTCCTGTCTATTTTGTCGAATGTGATAAACTATTCACTAATATTGACGGTGTTTTATGCTTAAATGATCGCGTTGTCACAAAAATCTGTGCTTAACGACCTCCCTAACGGACACTTAGGTGTTGATAAAATGCGATCAATAATGGAACTCACACTATGTTGGCAAGCGATAGATGCAAATACATATTGCTCACGAAACAAATGTTAAAGATGTTACAGATCGAAGATTCATCCTCTAAAGTAAGCTCCATGGCTAGTACCATCTAGAACCTGACAGAAAATCTGTGGAATTACGGTCTAGTTTGTTGTTAGTACTGCTCTAATAATAGACCTAATCCCAAAATTTTAGATATGTCATGATGTGACTGCCTAATCTATAAGATCATACGTAAAAGTCACATCATTGTCTACACTGACTCATCGTATCTTAACAATCAACAATATGATAATCAGACCTTCTGAGGAACACATTTAGGCTGCATGTAGGATAATAATATTTAATGTGAAGAGAGCCAAGTTATACAAAATGATCATGTCTGTGAGGCTGTGTTACGTGTTGAATATCTATTTTTGCGGTTACTTCACGTACAGCTTTGAGGATTGTATGGTTATGACCAATACCACTACAAATCTGCGCATATTACTGTGATTCATTTTCGGAGAGTGAAACTCTGACACTCAACCTAGCAAACAATAAGAAGTTGTTGGAGGCCGGAATTTTCTCTATCTTTGTGAGTCATGATGAAGAGAATGTTTCGTTCTGTGTAACCATCGTTGGCTCCTAGCTTCGCTTCAATATTTTGATTTTCATTACTCCAACATTTCGTCATCACCATAGACTTACTGTTAAACAACCGTCACAAATATCAAGCTTTCAAAATATGTGGACTACTCAAGCCTTCTGTGAATATATACAGAGTGATACAGCCAGACAAACTCAAAGGAAAAGGCAGATACAATAAAATTTGAAAGTTCTCGTACACCATTCAATCAGCTTTACGCTACAGTATTCGTAAATCATCAAACAAAATGAATGGAAACATAACCGGAGTTTTTGTCGACAGAACAGCGTTGAGTATGAATGTGATAGAATCGCATACATTTATAAATTGAACTGATCTTCAACATAGTAAAACAAGTGGTAAAGACTCCGAAGTTATCGAACGGTGAGTAAACGTCCTATTTCAGAGCACTTCGATAGACAAAACTTCCCGATTCACCAACTTTGTATGTTCTCACATATGGTGCGTTCATTTTCTCACTTGCCTCTGTGATTTTGCTACTATAGCTTGCAATGATTGTGCTGTTGGTACGGTGTTTTTAATTTTTATGTCGTTTTTTGTCATCTACGTTGGTTATTCTGAGGCTTTACGGCTTCAAAAGATTGATTCCTCTGATATGTTTCGTTTTTTTTAATGTAGTCGTGTTATTTTGCCGAACAGAGAGTGGGACGTAACTTGAATTCGGTATTCTTCAGCCAACAAAATTGGTGAATCACTTGAATGATGGAAAAGGTTTATTCCTGCTACATCTGCATTACTACGCAACAGTCAAGGTTACTGTGTAAGTACAGTGTAAGTAAGGATCACTAGCTACATATTTCTCAAGAGAAATCAAAGTGATAATGATGAGATCATTGGTCTTCCTTTTAATTCTAACGAGGCGCTTCAATATCTCATCTTTCACAAGTTCATATTCAAGTATCAAAATGAGTTCACAGTCTGCCGATTCGTACTTTAGAAAGATTTGCACGGATTCTCGCAAGGGTTTTCTTCCAAATAACATCTCAAGTAAACACTGAGAATGTTTTCATACAAATCCTTGTTCAGCATACTGATGTGGCAGTGTAGCGGTAAATAAATCTCCAAAATCATTAGCTCTGTAAGCCTTCGACATGAGATGCTGACCGCATTAGTTTTAATGGACTCACCTATCTGAAGGCGTTCGGTCACGCATCCACACCAGATCACGAATACGTATGGTGTACTCAACTTCTACAACCACCAGCCAGCTTAGATCGGTCACTTCTCGATATATTGATAGCCTATCAAATATATCTCCGAACATCTCTTCTGACTTCTGATTTCACTGAGTTGACATATTACGAGTATAAAATGTGTTACTGGTTAAGTCTTTGTCAAACTTCGAATACTTGTGACATCATTAGTGGCGAGCCCAACGTGATCTGTACACCTGTTTGTAAACTGTAAGTCCGTGCGTTTTTGGAAATTCATATATCATTGCCTTACCTTAATTTTTACATGTTTTGATTTTTTTTACTTAGTATTTAGGGATTATCTTCTCATTCATTGCTATACTTTATATTCATCATGACGGAACAGATTTCTAAATTACTTAAGATCAAGACTTATGCACCACCCTCACTCCAGCTAATGCCATTCTTGCCCGACAACATCGAATCCTGGTTGTGCCACTCAGAACCTGACTTCCACGAGCATGGCGTGATCGATCTGCAGGCACAGGTCCTCGCAGTAGTGAAGGAACCACCGCATGAATTCAATAGGCACGTCACATCTAGTATGCTTACTAGTGATGTCTCGGAACCTTAGGAAACTCTTAAATGGTTTATCCTGAAACGCGGATATCCAACCAACCTTCATAGGTTAGGCCAACTCCTCAATAAAATCGATCTACATCATGGTTCAGCAACAGACATATGGTTATGGTTGAGAGAGTTCATTGGTCATTGTTTAAAAAACTCGTCTCTTCTAGGCTTCCCAATAAGGTGCAGGTACTGCTTGTCCCATTTAAGAGCAACACTGTAGACGAGATGGCCCCACCTGCCGACGTAATTTTAGAGATCAACAAAACTTCTCTTACCAAGGATTTTCAAACAAGGAAAAACCTCAAACGACAGTGAATAACGTTACGAAGCTCTGGCATACTCTCACATATCGCCTTAGTATTCATCATGACCATGAACGCTCGCAAGCTCCTCCAACGAGTATCTCACCAAAATGATCTGACTCTATGTTTCGAGAGACAGACAATCCCAAATGGTGTTGGTATCATAATCACCACGGAAAATCTGGAAGTCTCAGAAAACCCTACAGTTTCCCGGGCTTCAGACCATAGAACAGACGAAACGTATCTACAAACTTCACAGCCGGCACGAATTAATGGCAACTGTAGGCGATAAAAATAGCAGTCTATTATACGTCACAGGTGTGATCACGAACGTTCGCTACCTCGTCGTTAATGGTGCAGAAGTCAGTATTCTTAAAACAAACTCTAACGACCGACCGCACGAACCAATCATAAATGTACAAGCAACAAATAGGAAACCGATCGTCACATATGGTAAAAGATAGGTCTCTCTTAACATGCGTTCACGCAAACCCATTCACTGGACCTCTGTTGTCACAGATGATTCTATGCCAACCATTGATATAAGCCCGTTAGAACATTATAATCTACTCATCGACACGTGCAAAAGGAGGTTACTAGACGGAAATACTAACTTTTCTGTTTGTGTAACTTCTTTTTCAGGTTGTAGGTTATCTCCATTACAGTAAGGCAAACGATCGTTTCACACTGCCGACAAATACTCGATAAGTACCCTGAGATTTGCCAAACGCAATCGAAATTGCCATGAGTAACAAGCCATGTCACACACCACCGATTTTTAGGGCGAATAAATCTCCCCTTGTACCTGTCTTGGCTTTTGTTTCTCATCCTCGAAAATGCAGCGGTTCTTCTTTTTTTTCAAGTATAATTTACGAGCAACGCAGATGCAACAACTACCCAATATCGGGGAAGACACTTCAAGGAAGAGTATACACTGGTGGATACAGAATGATAATAGAATGACAAAGCAGTGATATACGGAAGTGCTGTGGTGCATTGTGATGGTGCTACCACCCAGAAAGCATTTGGTGTACAAGTAAAGCTTTTATCAGTATTATTTGTTTCTTATGGATCAGGTATACAATATCTATACAATCTATATATGTTTAGAAAATGGGTGTATTTTAATTGCAATAATAATAATATATTTCTGCAAGGGCAGGTACACGCCATTTTCACAGGCATGATCTATAAGTACAATATATACTGGTTCATAGCATGCATCCCAATCAGGGTTGTTTAGTAAATATAATCTATGAAAGTTAATAGCGGTTCATTTGTTCAGATATACTGTGTGTTCAAAATATTTTCCAAAGAGGCATCGCGTCCACGTTACACACCAGATCCAATCTTGGCAAAAACTGTACTAGGATTTCGGTCGTGCTAAGTATTTATGTAATCCAGCTCTTTAAGTTTATAGTTGCTATAAGGTAGACTTGTGGAGTGCCTGGTGCGAACTATGACCTTGGGAAGGCGCCTACGTCGAGTTTAATCCAGATGTCAGGAGTTCCTCAACTTCGCCCTCAGAGCAACATTCTGAAGAGAAAAAAAGAAAAAGAGGAGAAAAAGGGAAACCGAAGAGCAGCAAGGCATTTGGATATGAACGATAAACAGTGCTTAACATTTAGTAGTGGAACAGACGGAGGTATGATAAATTATTAGATTAAATTGATACTAGCTCATGTTGCTAGAATGAAGTATGATCAGGGTCTCCAGATGAGAGAATGCAGTAATAAAGAATAATGAGTTGTGATCAATGTTCTATAAAAGCTCCTTCACCTTACAACTCAGTGATGTTTTGGTTTGTCGTGGCCCTGCGTATCCCCGAAATCCATGACTCAGGCGAGAGATTTATCTAAAATGGATTGGTAGCACGCTTTGGTCTATTGTTCTTTAGTTGCCTCCTTATATGGTTCCACCAACTATTACCGTTTGTTAAGGTGGATTTTGGTTGGCCACCTTAAAGTCTTCCCCAACAAAGTTTCAACCTCCACACACTACCATACGCGTAGCCTCAATATTATTCACTGTATTAGTTCACTAAAACCATAGAAAGATTTGGAAACATCTAATGTCATGCAGTAGTAACCCACGAATAGCCTCCGACTTTAAAAGTAGTATTTCAAAGAGGTCAAGAAGCCAAATGTTCGGGTCATTGTAGGGTGGAAATACTTGTAAATGTTTTATCTATCACAGCTGAAAAGAGTAATGTGCACACTTAACTTACGTAATGCCACGTCGAAACAAAACCATGGCGAGTTCTGAATTCTCTGAAGTTCCTTAATTTAGTACCATTATATCTTACTTCTCTTGTATAATTCAGGAACAACCCTTCCGGATCGCCGTCGTATATTACATTAGAGAATTACAGAGTACAAACGAAATAATATATCGAACGTGTCTCTGATTTAGCCAGTTGGCGTTGATTATCTTTGTCTTCTACACTGTTTTGTGAACGATTCAGCGTCTAGTCATCAGCTCTCTAAGTTATAGCAGATTTGGATCGATGAATAGTTTCTTCAGTGATTTATATGTAGGTGTTACTGGTTTAGAGTTGTAAAACTTCAAGACCAGTCGTATCTTCAGGATCATATATATATAAGTATATCCTTAGCATGCTTTTAAGAAAGTGGAAGTGTTTGATATATGGGGGAAAGGAATCATTTCTTTAAATCCTACCGAGAGTAGTAGAAAATCCAATACCTGCCGAAAGAAAGAATCCCAGACTAATATTTGGGTTACTTTCTTCCAATATAAGGTCATAATAAATAATTCTAACCGGTAGCAGCCATAAGTCGAGGACTTCAGTGAAAAGAAGTTAACTCCATAAATACCTCCCAAAACCTGGTCAAGAAACGCTGGCTGGCAGTTGTAGGAGATTCGTTAAAAGGAGTGACCAATCGTGATCTGGTGTCTGTGCGTGATCGAGCGCCTCCAGTTATTTGTGTTCATTATGACTGATAAGTTCAGTATGAAATGTTGAAGGCTAACAGAACTATTTATTTTGAGGATTTGTTTACAGCTACATCTCTGTGGTAAATTACATCTATTTATATACAATCGTTATAAACTATTCGTTCAAGTGCTTCAGATCTCTCAATGATTTTTGTATCTCCTTAGTGATCCGTTGAATATACAAACATGGATCCGACAGAACAAATATGTTCCTTCGTCTCTCAAATAAAGTTCCAAAAATGTCAGTCATTTCTCCCTCTCTTTCACCAACTTCATATATTTACAGTTTTACCTATCATTTAAGTCTAGAAATGATCCTGAATAACCAGGAGTATGCTGTTCAGAAAAGTGTAAAGTAGCTGTTGCTACACTTTTACGTATTTTATGGAACGGCCTTTCCACATCATCTCACATCAGTTAACTTCAACGAGGATTTTTAGTCAACTTTCCTGCTGAAGTAACTTAACAAGCACAGGAATCACAACTACTGTAGTTAAAATCTAATGCAGCACGAAACTCAAATAACCATTACCTAGACGTTACCCTACAATTTAAATTTAATTCCTTTCTATACAAAAGCGGCATAGCGAGAGAGTCCTTATCTACAGGGAGGTTTTATCATTTAGAAACTTCGTCGCCATTAGGTTTGCATTACACTAATGTTAGTTGTCTATTTCGATAGTCGATTGACCCCAGTTTTACCGAGACTTGCGTGACCTTCTAGCTCACGTCAAAGGCACACTTCAAAGTCAGTATTACCTTACCTGAATTGCTCTATGGAAATAATCAGGTGAATCCGCCAGAATAAATATTTTCTGTAGAGGACAGCATACATTGGTAAGAACAAGGAAGATATGTATAAAGCCGAAACGCTGCCGCAAGCTCATGTATATAGAATGCAATTAATAAGTTCACGTTAAACATTCCTGACATTTGCGATATATAGTTAACTGTTAAGCTTGGCCTCACACGTTAGTCGGTTAATGGAGTAGTAGTCGGAGAGTAATACCCAAGGTAATGCTCTCAGTGCCTAAGGAATTATGGAAAATGCCAGAGAATTTTCGAAAGATTCGGCAGAAAAGGACGTCACCATTTCTGGTAGCGAATCTCATACCTTACAGATTGCAACCATGAAACATTTTGGTGAGAATTAAGATGCTATTTCTTTTACTTTCTGCCTAAATAGGATGTTTCCTTGATTGTGTTTTAGTACTTCATTCTATAAGGGATCTCAGAGAAGAGAGAGAGTTGTGAGCGATAAGACAAGTTATCATAAGATAGTCTCCAATACTGCTGTACTACGACCTCTTCAACTTCTAACCCCTCAGGTCTTTTTAACAGGATTCTTGAGAACAAACACATAATTACTCATCATATCTAAAAATAAAAAACACGATCTAAATGAATAATTTCAGGGATAACCTGACAAACTATTTGAATAATAGTTTAAGTGTTTATCTGTAGAAAAATATTGTGTACTTTACGTTCCGCGTAGTATCAATACTATTTTCGGGTTTTCGAGAACTTCAGATGGCGAAAGGTCTTTTTAATTGGGGAGAAGTGAAAAAGCATCAATCACTGAAAGACCGCTGGATTGTTATTGACAACAAGGTTTATGATGTATCAAGTTGGCAGAATAAACATCCTGGAGGTAGAAAAGTTATTGGTCACTATGCCGGTCAAGATGCAACAGTATTTTAAAATATAATAATACCACTTCAATTTCCAGGGTGCGTTCATTGCGTTTCACAAAAATCGTCAGTACGCTGAAAAATTCTTGAGTGCATACTATATCGGAGATCTGGACCAAGACTGTCCGGAAGACAAAAATATGAATTCCAAAATTAGGGAGTACCACGAAGATCTAGAGAGTATACGTAAAATCCTACTACAGCAGGTAAGATTCGGGTATGGTTAGTGACCTTACTTTATATTTAGCTATATCTCGTATATCATGTTTTTTATTGTCACTTAATGAGTCGCTTATATAAACAATGCACTATGATAAGTAATTAAAATACCATCTGAAATACGCGGTGTACTTCGAAAGCTTATTGGGTAAAAATCATGCAGAAAGTTACTTTGAACCTTTTATTTCATAACCGGCAAATATGATTACCAGTTACTCTACTATTCTTTATTATACTCATCATATTTTCGTTTTCTTATGGTAGATACAAAAGTTTCCATCACTTATCCTAATAGATTTTCCCGTATAAAGTATTATAATTTCTGAGTTACGTTTCTGAATGCAAAACAGTTTGTATTATCATAAACATTCCACACCTGCCTGGTCTAATTCTATACTTCAGTTTTGACAGATGCTACTATAATATTGTAGAGTATTTGAATTATGGTATAAACCAGTAATCCAAGAACCAACGCAATTTATTCAAGAATTATTAGATGAGCGCGAACGAACGTATTGTGTTTGGAGTTCAAAATCAAGCAGTCATCAAGTACAAAGGAATCATGGTTTATATGAACACCACAGCTACGTTTTTCAGTTATAGCTTTATTTGAATCCCAGGAGAATTTAGTGGAATAAAGCCGTTTTTAGGATTCATTGTGACGAAAAACTTCACGGGGATTTGAATGTTGAAACTGTTTTTTATGCGGCTGAGTAAGATATATTTGATAAATATCTGGAATTATTCTCATGTTGTGGAAATAATGAAAACTGACTATTGATAGAACAATGATTTTTCCTCTAGTAGCTCGAGTCGTATCCTTTTTAATTAGTCCCCGATGCTCAAAAAAAAACAATAAAGATGCTATGAAAAACTTCGAGATCAGCCTGTTTTTCAAATAATAATTTTTAACACTCTTGCTAAATGATGTCATTTACCAATACATTAGCAACGAACATGTTTATTTTGCGAACTATAACAGCTCTTAAAAGACTATAATTTATCATTCCATCTGTCACTTGATTTTGCGGCCCATATTTATCAATACTTCACTAACGTTTCGCAAATTAATGTCTTCTCTTGAGAGAATAAATAAGAATTTAAATCTTGTCATTAGCCTCAGCTCTTAACATAGCTTCGTATATAAATAGCAGTTTTCAAAGTGTTATATTGTCCAAGGCCTAAAGCTTTAGCGTTAAATGGTGAGAATTTGTAGACAAACCCATTTTCAGCAACCTACAAGTTGTACGCTTATGCCTTGAACTGAAGTAACTTTTTTACTGTAAACGAAATTATCAAATGCAATTTGTATAAGCGTCATCGGCTTAACCAGTTTTTTTTCACTACTACTATATACTGTATTTATACATTGATACTTTGCTGAATTTAAGTTAGTGTCACTTCTTTTATACACGAAAATTTCAATATCAGAGGCTATTTGATGGAAGCAAAATCTTCTTTGGTACAATGATGCTTCAAGTTTTCGTTCTCGAATTATTGGCATATTTGAACTTGGCGTATTTCGGAACCAGCTGGTGGCGAATTATGTTATCAATTATACTGTATTCAATATCTAAAGTGAGAAAGTTCATGCTTTTTTTTAAAATAACTCTATTCAACCTCTTAGTTTATATATATATATATATATATATATATATTAAGCGTCTAAATTGATACAGTCACCTCACCTCCTTATCCTAAAGTGAGTCAGGTATTAACAAAATATAATGAACCATTTAGTTACTTTGAACAATGCTGTACTATTCTGAGTGCTGTTTTAAGAACCGTTTCACGAGCAGTCTGGACCACAAAATTTCACTGCCAGCTTCAAATGACTAAACATCTATTTTCAAAGCATCAAGCTTAATCGGTGAGGTATATGATACAGGTTCGATTATTGAGTAACAAACCACAATATAAGAAACTGAATGATGTCAGTTTACAGTGTGAAAATAAGTTATTGCTATTTTTATTTCCTACTCTATTTAAAAGGCATTTCTTGCTAGACTTCTTTTGAATGTTTTTTGACGTTTCGTCACATTTTTTAACTTCAACATTAAAGTTGTTTCTTTCGTATTAGAGTTTGCATAAAAGTTGACTTGGTATCACTTAATATATGAATATTTGACAGTTCTTTAGACAAATTTACAATTCATGTACCACAAACAATCCAAATAATAATAACTACCGAGGCAAAAGTGTTCCTACTAGGGCCTACCATACAAAGGATTTGCCGAAGATCAGGAACAACATCCCAAATAAGTCAATTAGGCCTCACCCGTATCCGTTACAGTCTCGTCACATTTGGGTCTTGTAATGATCGTTTCAAAATTGGCGCTGCTTTCTCGTTTAAAATTATTCCCTGGTATTCGAATCTTTTAATAAACACAAGCGAATACCACTCGCATTTTTGATATACGTAAGTCTCAATAAACTTCACATTCGTATACAGTTTTTTTTAACTGGGATCAAAAAACCATCAACATACAACCGCTTATCAAATGTCAGCGTTTAAAATGATCCTTACCCATTCACTGTAGTTATATTTTTAGTATCTTTCCCAACAAAAGGTATTTGCCAATAAAATAATCAGTTTTGCATGAAAATGGTGATCAAAACACAAAACAACGCCAAATTATTCCTCAAGTTGAGCTGTTAACTTTATTACTTCAAAGTGGTTATAAATATTCATGTAGAAAGACTATTTTTGTATTGTGGTGATGTTTTCAAGCCAGAAACATTATAAAAAGCCTTTGAAACAAAAATAATAAGTCGTTGAGTCCATGTCATGTGGCTACAAGTCTACCTTTTCGTTAGCCACCTCAACCCAAATGTGGAACGTATCTTTTGTGCCTTGATGAGGTAACGGTGTATAATGCCAGCTTATTCCGGCTCTTATTATCCTTCCTTACTCTCTAAATTTCGTTCTTATCTCGTCTATCTACACCAAACAAATTTTCCCCATAAGCTTTTAGATTCCCTAGTATACTCACAATAGTAATAGCAAATTTAGCCAACCACAATAAAACTTATTCAAACGAGATTTAAATCCCTTACCTTTACACCAAATAAACATAAATGAACATAAGTCGAGTACTTCTGATTGCCAATAATTATTACATCTAAATTTATAGCTAAAAGCTAGACAAAACCTAAACTGTTTACTAATTCTACTGGATCTATTCTCTGAACCTTTGTTTTCTTATGTCCAATGTTCATAAACTCACATATTACTGTCTTTTTTCTTGAATATATCATCAAAATTCAGTCTCGTGTAGTCAAAGACCTTCATGGTTTTTCGTTATATCGAAAATCCCTACTCAAAATTAGACATTTTTCTCATTGTGTAATCAATCATCGTAATAAGAAGTGAATCGTTGAATTCTGTTGTAGTTTAAAATCTTTAGATCATGCAAATCTCATTTTGTAAATATCACCATTTACTGTGCACATCCGCTCTTTGTTGATTCCTCTGTGAATGTGAAAATTACATAAACTAGGAAATCGAAATTCAGTAGTGGAATAAGTTATAAGGTCAGAGCATTATATTGATAAAATATCAAAAACTCCCATAGTATAAAGTAGAACAATGTATGTCTTCAGATTCCGATGACAAATTTGGTGGTGACTGGTCACAGAGAAGTAAATCACGAGGAGAGTCAACAGGCATAGATAACAAGTATAACTTCATCGAAAGATTGTATATAGTAAAAGAGGTAAATGTTTTAATGAAGGCCGAGTAAACAAGAAATCAAGTTTATTCCAGTTGAAGAATAGTATCCATCAACTATAAATCATTCATGATTTGTAAAACACTTTTGGGACCTATTTATAATTTTTCAACCTACAATTTAGAAAGGATTTTCAAAATGAAACATTTCCATCCACGCTGATTTTCGTAATTTAATATCAAAATATCATAGACCATAATGTGCACCTAGAAATTTATTTATCTTTTAAATTATTATTCATATTGGTATATCACAAAATACCATCTGCATTAGCTTTTATGTGAATAAATTATTCACGTAATATGTTTGTGGTATTTTATTGAAAATGACAGCATACTCCTGGATTATGCTGACTTTAATATCCGCCCTTTGAAAACGTGAAGAAACATGAATGAAGTTTAAAAAATAAGATTCTAAATAGTTGTAATTTTAAGCAGGCTGCTTCATGTATTTACTGTGAATACAATCATCTAGAAAATTCGTAAGTGTTACCATTTGAAATGAACCGCCTTGATTTCAATACACATTTAAAATATTAGTGGTTCTTAAAACATTTATTCCAGGTTAACATCCTGGAGGGTTTTATAAAAAATCAAGATATACCTATATACTATAATGAATTTTGATTATGTAATCTACGAAATAGTTCCAAATTCAAATCACAAACACTGTATCAATAAAATAAAGGCCTCAATACAGAACATGTAAAAATACTGAACTGATTTCAGTCATTTACGGAAGTTCTGTTTTAGTATTTCTGGTCATGCTTGAAGAGCATTATTTTTGATAGAGTGACCATCAATAACCATTACAAACGTGTTTGTAAAACAGTAGAAAAAACAATTTACCATGCTTAAAAATGAATAACCCAGCTTTATGATCCAGTTTTGTTGTGTTACCAGTAAAAGGGGCTTAGATTTTTGTAGTTTCACTCTATAAATTCGTCCCAATCGAATAATTGTTCTTACTGACTAGTGATGTAATATACACTAGATAATCATTATCATATAGTAACAGTATATTAAGGCCTGTAATAAGTATATTGTTTGAGTTATGTTTTAAGATAACTTATGATACAAATCATTCTAACTATTTATCTAGGCACTAAGTGCAATCTAACCAAGCTAAATAATACTTGCTTCTTTATAAACACCTATTTATTGTATATATCAATATTTTTAAACATTCTAAAATATGAAATTGTTCCTATCGTTTGCGTTATTTAATTAGTCCTAGGTGAAGCAACACTACTAAATGCAATTCACCTTCTACTATATAGTTAGATAAAGACAAACATCTGATATTTACGGAAACCGAAAGTTGAATTGTATCACCTTTTTTGTCTATATATTCGAATGATTAGAATGTAACGCGTATCCTGGATTCCGATGCAAATCACTTACCGAACAATCTAAAATTTGTGACTGAAGGTCATATAAAAATAATATACTTAGTATACACTTTATGGAAACATGGAACGATAAATTATAATCATGAATATCAAAGGTAGAAAATTACTGGCATTTACTAATAAGAATTATGTTAGTTATGGGTAAAAGTTTCTTTCTTCAAAATACAGCTAAACGAATGTTTCGAATGAAACTTCACAAAAGACCTTAATAGTCAAAAAATGTGGCGATTTTTCTAAATATTAAATAACTATCTGGAGACTGTGGCAACTCTGAATATAGGAACCATAGGTTTTGATACCAATAACGATGAATAGATACTTACCAACGCCTGTTAACCCTCATCGGGGAGCATAGGCCGCCCATAAGCATTCTCCACCCAACTCTATCTTAGGCAATCCTTTCTAGTTGTTATTTCATTCTTTTGATGTCTATTTCCAACTCTCAACCTAATGTGTTCTTTGACCTTCCCCTTTTCTGTTTCCCTTCAGGATTTCGAGTAAGCGCCTGCCTCATGATGCAGTTTGATGATTTCCTCAATGTGTGTCCTATCCACCTCCAACATCTTTTCCTGAGTTCCTATATTTCCTATATTTCTCTGACAGTTTCGCCGTTTCACAGAGTTGTTTCATATTTTTTCTCTTACAGCTTCTTCCGCTGTTGTTGCAAGGTCTTCTACGTATTTTTGCTTGTCAGTTCCAGTGCTTCTGTGTATTCAGCTTGTGCCTTGACCTTCTCGGTTCCTGTTCGGCTGTTATTAATCGCTGTCTTCATGTTATTCCTTAATTGAATCCTGTCCGGGGTTTCAATAGAGATCTATTCCTTATGATGATGCTTCTTGCCCCCAGCACCTGACACTTTAAAGTTAGGGCTTCCTTGATCCCTTTCCAGTTGTCCTTCATAGTAGTTTCTTCTTTTGTGAATAGGATCTAGTAAAGCTTGGAACCTGTTTCTCAGAGCAATCTCGAATTCGCTCAGTTTGTCAGTATCTCAAATGAAGACTATATTGAACCTTTTTAATGTTGTTTGTCCGGTTGTCCACTGCTTCTTTAGCTTCAGTTTGATCTTGGCAACCACCAGATGGTGATGTGAAGCTATGCCAGCTCCTCTCCTGGTTTTCACGTCTTCCATCAGCGTCAGAGCAACTCCCTGAGTGTGTAGTACATTTCCTTCTTCGTGACCAGAGTACAGAAGCATCTCTCCTGAATCTACCATTTTCTGTCCAGATTAGGTCCAATGAGTTTCACTGATTTCAAGCACCTTCAGGTTGTATCTTTTCATTCCCGTAACTATTTGACTGATCCTCCTAACTGAATATATAATTACAGAATAATGATTTGCAATCTTAATCGTAATCACATTTGTCAATTTACATACGCACAGTTTAGTCAGTAAGCTTCCATTAGGATTTTATGGTCTTGATACACTTTCCCACTCAAAGGTATTTACTTAACATATTCTTTTCGTAAATTAGCCTAAATTTCGTTCGACCTTTCTTAACAGACAGATAATACACATGTAATATTATTACACTACGTAAAGTATTTTAAAGACTGTCTTCAAAGCATGCTTTTACGCATAAAATCTTTGAAAAACTCTTTAAAACGGACAATATATTATTGCTGCTTTTTCTTCAGGGTCAAGCAAGTTGGCTGCAACACGACTTAGGACATCTATCGGTATTTCGGAGTACTCGAACAAATCATATTTTCCACGAAATTATCCTTGGTTTAACTAAAGGAGCTTCATGCCATTGGTGGAATCACATGCATTCTCAACATCATGCTAAACCGAACGTAGTAAGTTATATTTTGTTACAGAAATGACTACGACTTTAGCTAACTTTTACAGTGACCCTGTACGTAGTGAAAATTTATTATCTATCGAGTGTAAACCATGTCGCTAGCTCACAACAGATGAATAAAAGATTGATGATTTAATCGATTTGTTTAATTTCAGGTAGTTCATGTTTGATTATTTATCACCAAAACGAAATATAATAATACAATAAATTAAATTGCAAAACATAAAACAGATGATTTTTCCAGTAAATTATTGTACACTCTATTTTGTTCTGAGTATTTAAATATACTTAATAGCTACTTTTGTTCTAAAAGTTGCAATAACTAGAATACTTCCATCAGGCAAATTTACAGTTTTACTATTTCTTACAAATTTTGTTCTGTCAACAATATAAATACAGATTGATAAAGATCCAGATACCCGACTAGAACCAATTTTTGTGGTTGGTGATAACCTGCTTAGAAGAGCAGCTAGTCCTGAAAGTAAATGGACGTGGCATTTTCCTTATGAACACCAGCATAAATATTTTTTCCTAAGTAAGTCATTAATTATTCTATAAATATTCAACTGATATCGATAAATTCATTCTACCTTCTTTCCAATTCTACAAATAATCGCTAATTGATTTGACCCATTATTTAAATTCTAGAGAGATATTTAGTGCCTCATTAAAGAGATTACGCTAGAAATTTAGTTTAATCTAAATTTGTGACAAATATTTCATGGTGAATACGAGACTAATTATTTTCAAGGGAGTTTCCATCTACAGAATATATGATCTGAAAAATCCTAATTTAAACAACTGAACTAGCACAAATAAATCTTGAATTAGAAGTGTTTACTATGTTATCTCCTGTTTATACTGACGTGACATTTAGTTTATTTGAAATATTAATTCCTTTTCCTATTTATTTCTAAAATAACTTTCAGTACATTATTGCTTCAGCTCCAGAAAATTATTTACACTTAAAAAATCCGTTCGCGTTTTACCCAATATGTGACCTACTCCTTCACCAGTTTCTACCGTTTGAGTAGATGGACTAAGATACAACGACCAGATAAACACTTGTTAATCCTAGACTGTAAATTACTGATAACTGAATAATAAGAATAGTTAAGCAGACAATAACCGGAATATGGACTGAGTTCAGAGCTTTTAAGTGTAACATTTTATGTTCACTGACAATACGACAGTAGAATTAAGTGATTAGTTCCTGCTTAGCTATCTATTTAGCTGAAAATCAGATTAATGAGTACCACTATTTAGGCACGCTTAACAGCTATTCTGCACTATCCATACCAAAATTTAAATTAAAATAGTAAGAGTTTTATGTCGATTACACCTTAGTAACTTTAAAAATCAATATATGGATTATTCATATATTCAGGTGTGATATCAGTAGCTAACACCATAGAAACACCCTGGACCTGAGTAATAGACTTCTGTATACTTTGGAATAAATTGTTTAGCTCCTATTCATCGTGACCATATATATTATTGCACGTTGAACAGAATTTAAAAATTTATTTTTCTTCTACGGAATTCAAATAATTTGACCTTGCATATTCAAAATGTTCATGGAAGAGTATGTTTCTAAACCCTTCCAATCTTCACATAGATCTTATGGTTTTGTATTAATTTCCAGGGTCAGTTAATTTATTTTTAAACCCACTTGCACTGAAGCCAAGCAGTCCACATTAATTTCGTTTAAAAAAAGTTAAATATAACTGTCTAGCCTAGTTTTATTGATTTTTCCTCAGACAAATTAAAATGCATGAATGTTTGTGTCTCCAACTTAAAAAAATGACACCATAAATTGACTTATTCTGTATGAAGTAGATCACTCAATTAGACTAAATCTAAGTTATTCTTTACATGAACGATAACCATCTGGATTTGTATATGCTTTATAATAAGTACACTTTTGAGAGTTATAAGTGTGGAAAAACCAGCGGCAATGGGTAACACTGGACCACTGTTTAGAATAATTAGAAAAATAAGTATTAAGAATTTAATTATTGCTGAGACGCTCAGAGGAAAATGAAAAGCTGACCCAGTCTCAACCCACCAGATTGAATCGACAGATCAAATAGTTTAAGTCTCGATTTATCTGACATACAGCTACTCTCCAACTACCTCCTCCTCCCAAATAACTTGAATAAAATGTATATACAAGTCACTGACTTTTGAAGACGGTGAGAGCAAGACATGATAAGTTGACTTCATCAGTGTTTAAGAGCTGCTGTTTGTCGTTATTAGTTAGTTTGATCAAGACACTGGCTAGAATCTGAGAGCTCGATGTAACTTCGTTTGACCGATTTCCTTTGTTGGTCGTCCAAGTCTACAACAAGGATAAAGTTATCGTTGTGAAACACGCAATCATATTCATCCAGTTCCTAAGTAGCACTCGAGAAAGATATACCTGAGAAACCAATCCACTTTCTGACCTAGACATAGTTATATTAATCAAACATTTACACTTCAAAATATACAACATAACCCTCTCTTATCACAGAATGATAGGTGGGGCATAAATCTATCTGCCTGCACTGGCTACCAATATCATGTTTATATCTCTGTTATTAACAGTTTACAGTCCCATAGTGTACACAACCAACCATCGTGACCAATCTTTTTTTCTGGATCTCATCCATTATCATTAGAGGAGGAATTAACTCAATAATTTTTGTCAGCTAGGGAATGTCAACCTGCAAATGGATAAACCTCATACTAATGTTAAAGGAGTATAAATTTGCAGTTTCACTCATATCAAAATAAGCCATCAAATGGTTTGTGTCGATTTGTGTCTCACATAGTGTAAGCCATTCAAGATAGCTCCGAAATAGTGTTAATAAGGAATTCCTAAATTTAATTAAGTACCAAGTTATTTCCGATCTCAGATGAAAGTGAACGTTCAAAATTTACGAGATGATTTATCGAGAAAGCCCTGGAGGTTATTCTCTAACTCTTGCCACCCAGACCAGACACTATATGATAATATTTCCATAAGCATAACTATGAGTATGAATAGCGCATCGCTGTTTTAAAAAGTTTGACATGTAGACTCAGATAAACAGACATTATGCATATAATTCTTTTCCAAAATCCAATTAAATTTATTTGAATAACTGCTGCACATTATTTTGATTAAACAAAAATCCATACAAATCGACGCTTCTAAAACCATAGTTTATGTTTTCATTTATTTCTTTAAGAATATCATGCAAAAATCTGTAACATCTCTTATATGAGTGGTCTTCATGGGTACACAAAGAGCACTGTTTATGTGAAAGCATATAATATATAAATATTTCTGCAGAGAAGTTCACTACCCTAACAGCGCGTGAGTATATGACAATCAACAAATCCACTTCTTCATTTCTTCATCGGTTTCGAATCTCACTAAACACAATCTAAATAACTTTCATCTTTTTACACTTTTGGCATAAAGTGTTGCTTTCTCATTAACATTATTAGTTAGCACTATCATAATTATCAGTCAAGTAATCAAAGAGGATTCTCTGTGTTTAACAATTCCTGAAATATTCAGAAGATTAATTTGATTGCCTTAGTCCTGAAGATCAGACATACATGTTTGACTAGTGTGTTTTTTAAGGTAGTTCTGTACTTCTACTGATCTTTTCTGGGCATTGACTGAAGTGTAAAGGTTGACACCAGTTAAGAGAGAGACCTGAACTAAATTTGGACAAGATAAAATTTCAGAAAACTCCTACAGCCCTAAATGACTGGTTGGTGTTCATTAAAAAAACCCATAACTATTAAGGCGACGCAGTGCAAAACTGAATTAAATTGAAGGGTTGATTCGAAACAAATGTATCCAAGATAATTCTATTCCGCTATAAACAAGGATTATCGTGGTGTTATTAGTCATACAAGATAGCTTTCCAAGATGAATATCCCACATCTCATTTCCCATAAATGTATTATCACTTTGTAATTAAAAAGTAACACCAAGAAACCTCAGGGCACTCATTTTAGTTTTTTATGTTCATTATGGTAAATTATCATTATCACGTCGCGCGGTTGATCTTCATAATATATCTAACAGTGGTTACAGCATCCCGTTTTCATTAAAATATTTTGCTTTGTACTTTTGGCATTCAATTTTAATATTATAAAACGAAAATTTAGTACTAGTACAAATCATTATTTTATTAATGCATTCACCTTCGAAAAACAGATCAAACAGTTTGACCACACTAAACTATTTGTTTATACGACAATCAATAATTAAACATTTACTCTGAAGTATAAGATAGTTGAATCTAGGTCGACACTTTTGGTAAACACCGACTGACTATATACATTTCAATAGCATGTACAATTAGTCCAATATGTAACATATTTCTAACTAGACACCTACAATTCTTTAATCTTTCATTCGATTATAAAACCGTTTCTACTTAGTAATAAGATTTAGTGTATTATTAAAATATTGTTAATTTAGTCAGACTAAAGTTTAAAAATTACATTATCATTCCTTAATTTATAAACATTAAAACCAGAATAAGTTTGTCAAATAGATATTTTTATCCTTTACCATTATATAACTGTCTTTTTCTCTTAATAGTGTTAATTAATACTAATATCTAATAAAGTTGTAGCCGTAACATTTCAAACTATTACACTACTTTAGAGTGCAGACTTTATTGTGGTACATATACCAAACTTCATAGATTAACATTCATATTCATGAATTTGATCTTACAAGATTTTAGATGAGAAAGCAGCGATCAGGAATAAGCTTAACATATCCATTTTTATATATAAATGTTCCTAACGAGTATATGCGTGATCAGATTGTTCAAAATATATTGCGCTAATACACCACATAGTTCTAATAATCTTCGTCTTCTTACTACACTATCTAAATTTATCAAAGGGACTAATTACTTCAGATCTATTAAATTAATTAAATTACCTTTTATATTCGGAAAGCTTTCTCTCAAAATTCTATTCATCATGTCTAATTCGTATTGCATACATAATAAAAAACTTATGCAAAACTACTTCAAATACTAATCTAAGTGAAATAAGTACCAATGGTTGTTAACTGTTTGTGCTTATATACCAATTACACTTACTGAAAAAAAGATGTATGGAGAATCAATCGTTTATAAAAACAACAGTCTTCATGTCTTCATATAATCTACATTAATGTTCAATTAACTAAATGTTATATATATATATATATATATACATATATATATATAGGCTCTTGATTTTTATAGTCTCTTGAACAATTAGTACTAAAAAATGTATTTTACCTGACGAAAAATAAAATGAGAAATCGTAAATGGATGAATACTCATTTCTGGAAAATTAGACTATAACCAATGAAATCACTTTGAGAAACTCTAGTCTATAAATTCACTCACCAAATATAATAAAAACTTTTTAACTAAGTATTTGATTTTTCGTGCAAGAACTTCTAGAAATAACACCACACTGTGCTAAGTGTGAAACACTATCAACATAGGTTCATTTAGATTTGATGAAGAATCTATCACTTTACAAATCAACTACATATTACTTTTGTTCCTTCACATATACTTTAGATATACAACATCACTGTACCGAATCACTAGGAAATAGGTCTTTTAGTACGAACTTTGCATTAAAGAGTCCTGTCAAATTATAGCATATAAAAGATGACTAACAGATGATTCTTTTCTTTCAGTTGGTCCCCCTCTATTATTTCCTGTTTATTTCCAAATCATGTCCTTCCGTCATATGTGGATTCACAAAAGAATAGAGGTAAGCAAACGTACAATGTACGACATACATGTAACTGTCCTTCACCCCATTACCAATTGTCAGTCGATTCTTGTATTCAATGTTAGACCAAGCGATAACCTAGGCATTCTAAAATTTACAGTCTCGGGGCTCAGTAGGCTTGGCCAAATGATGTAATACACCTGTTATAATAAAGACACAATATGTTCTGATTGCATAAGTAACCTACCAAAACTACTTAAATAGGTTTCACTATTGTAATGTGCACTTAAGATCAGACAAAAGTCAGATTAACTACTCTTTACGTTTAAGAAACAAAGAAAATATTGAGTCAGACAAATAAAGTTTAAACTCTTGACTTTATGAAAACTGCTTTATTCCGTTTATTGTTAATTATTTTATGCTTTGTAATTAAGCATAAACACGAAAACTTCTACAATAAACAAAATCCTGTGTACGAAACCATGTCCATAAATGATGAATCGGTTCTATCTTAACAGAATATCCAACAATCTTATATTTTTAACACTGCCTGAAAACAAATTATATGACCTTTGCTAGAAGTTTCTAGTTTTTAATTATTAATGGGAATCACTTCTCTTTTCACTCGTTTCTTTGCTTAGTAATTTTCTTAACATGACTTTTTAAGTTCTATTGGCAACTATTATGAAAGATTGAAATCAGCGACAGAATAACACTGAATATTGATTAGTACATGAATTAACTAAAAGTATTTTACAAAACACCATATTTAACCTGATTGACTTATTTAGTTAGCTTGCGATAAATGCACCAAGCCCACACACGAAATACTCAAAAGAAATAACTTGAAAAGCTTACTTACCGTTTCTTATTAGAATAAACCAGAAATCAATCGTATGATAATATCAGTATCAAACCCACAGCCATATTTCTAGGGTCTGTCTCTCACACGTTATTGCGAAAATCCAAGAATTTCATTTTCCTTTGAAATAAAAAATGTGATTTTCGGGTTAGTTGACGGTTGCCTGAATATACATATGTATCTTATTAGATTTCCCATGTTTAAAATTGCACGAAATCAACCCAGGAGATCAAACAGTGGAAATATATTTCCTTGTCTACCGATGATAATGGCAATAAAATCCTACCCATACAAAGTTTGATGATTTAACTTTTGTTGTGTGCCCAAAGTAGAAACTTTCAATCCATGACTAAATATATAACGAAGTAACTCAAACATTTAAGATGTCATTCAAAGTTTATACATTGGAAAACTATAGTAGGGCACAAAATATTAAATTGTTGGTCAGACAAATTCAAAAATTAACATCCTTTAAAATTAGGTTTCTGCTCAAATGACGTATTTGCCTTTTTCTGTAATTCACTGTAACTTAAAGTGCTTGATGATTACATTTTCAAGATCATTTTTGGATTTCTTATTTAATTCGTTTAAGGATTTTCTATACGTCATGGGATTTTGGGCAAAATTACTCTGTCTTTATTATTCATTGCTTGGATTCTGGGGAACTTTGGTCTATTTCTTTGTTATAAGGTATGTGATCATTATTAATATTACTACACATGTAACTGTTGTCATATAAATCACTTTTCGTTTTAATATGAAACTGAAAGATTACCAATCAAAGGTTTCAGTATCAAGAAGTTTTTGGCAAATAGATGTGTATTAAAAATAACATAGAAACCATCCAATTTAAAATACCATTGAGAAAGATAATAATACATTTTAATAAGAATGCAAAATTTTTTATTACTGGTTCTTCAAGAAATGAAAAAATCATTACAATAACCTCGATAAAATTTATGACAATCTCAAATAATAAAACATTTTGATTAACGCAATCATATTTCATGTCCACCCTGAAAGTTTCATTTTTCCAAAGAATAATCCCGAACATTCTAGAGAAATCAATACATAATCGATATAACTATAACCTAATTCAGGTCTACATAGAACTGCATAGTGGTTGCGTAATACTGCCTTTTAAAAGCCAGTCGTGAGTTCAAAACAGAAAAACATCCGACTCAAACTAAATAAATGGATAGAATACAAGATAGTCAGAATCTAATTTTAGGTGGTAGGAGGCAGTCGATAACAATCTTTAGACCTAGGTTTCGTGCTAGTTAGTACTCGTCTGGTAGGTGTAACTGTAATCTTTAATGAACTGGAGCTACCTGGAAGATTTGATATCAAGTCACTTAGCTTTACAGTCTGAGATTTTACCAATGAGTTACTCTGATCACGACTGATGTCCTGTAGAACTGAAATACTTAAAATCGAATGTACATATCATATAACTTACAGTGAGCATTAATTTCACTTAATAATACAGTTAATAATATTACTTCTTCAGTTGGTGCTGAGAAACTGATTTCGAATAAAAACTTTACACGAATTCAGAATAAAATAGTACAACTATAACTAAATACATTTAATAATGATATCACTTTAAAGTACAAATAAACGAATTAATAACCTACTGTAATAACTCTCGCATGAATTATAACGGACTGTTTTTTACGATTATTTAGTATGAACTACTTACTTATGGACAAAACTGGACAGAGACAGGCTATGTCATATAAAATAAACTATTGTGATTTCGGCATGAATTAAAACGCTAAACAAAAATAATTTTCTCAGCTAGGATGCAGCTGGACGATTTAGAATTCGCAGATGATCTGGCTCTTCTATCACAAACGCAACAACAAATGCAGAAGAAGACGACCAGTGTAACAGCAGCCTCAGCAGCAGTAGGTCTCAATATAAACAAAGGGAAAAGCAAGACTCCGATACAATATAGCATGCACCAATCAAATTACATTTGACGGAGAAGCTTTTGAGGATGTGAAAGCCTTTACATATCTGGGCAGCATCATTGATGAACACGGTGGATCTGATGCAAATATGAAGGTGCAGACCATCAAAGCAAGAGCAGCATATTTACAACTGAAGAACATCAGGAACTAAAAATAATTGTCAACTAACACCAAGATCAGAATTTTCAATACAAATGTCAAGACAGTTCTACTGCATTGGGGGGGGAAACCTGGAGAACTACAAAGGCCATCATCCAGCAGATACAGGTGTTTATTAACAGTTGTCTACGCAAGATACTTCGGATCCGATGGCCAGACACTATCAGCAACAAGTTACTGTGGGAGACAACAAATCAGATTCCAGCGGAGGAAGAAATCAGAAAGAAGCGTTTGAAGTGGATAAGACACACATTGAGGAAAGCACCCAATTGCGTCACAAGGCAAGCCCTCACATGTAGTCCTGAAGGCCAAAGGAAAAGAGGAAGACTAAAGAACGCATTACGTCGAGAAATGGAGACAGACATGAGAAGAATGAACAAAAGTTGAATAGAGCTGGAAAGGACGGCCCAGGACAAAGTGGGTTGAAGAATGCTGGTCGGCGGTCTATGCTCCATTGAGAGTAACAGGCGTAAATGAAAAAGTGATTACCATTCACACTATACCCCTGCTTCATAAATTAACTGGCAGATAATTAGGTTAGAAGAAGGCTTAAAGTGACCAGACCAAAACACTGTAACAGTTCATGAAGTCAGAGAATATTAGCTTGGCTGATAAATGTACTTGATCATCGTAATTAATGACTCAATATTATTGCTTATATAGCTTAAAAACAGTTACAACGAAACTCACTCCATATAGTTCTTCAAGTATCGGATATAGAACTATTCCATACGTGAACTTCTCGGTTCCATTTTGTCCTCTGTCCCCTTTTTAGTTTTGTACTAATTACATTATCTTTACTTTGTGACTTATGTTTTCAGTCTTCTCTCTTTTGGTTTGCTAATTTGAAGTCTGGAAAAATGTGCCAAAATTTGTCATTTAAACACACTACTTGTCCTCTGACTTCTAAAGTTTATAATGAAATTTAGTCAGGGTAATGAGTGAGATATGCCTACGTCAGTGACGCTCCGTAATATTCCATTAAACGGACCAAAACATTCTATAGTTTTTTTCACGTGTCTTTCATTATATGCCCAATCTGATAGTTTAAATATCACTTTGACAAGATAGTTGCTATAGTATCTTATATTCGATTCAATTAGTTGTGCTGACGTCAGATAGTGTTTGCAATGTACCATTCCTTCAAAATTCAGGAAATGATTTAGAGTTTCTGATAATTATGCATCTGCTAAAGTTGATAGGTCCCTTAATATTACTTTCACAAGTTATTAAATGAAATCTGTTATAGAAAAGGTCCAAGAAGGAATACATTTAAAGATGTCTTGAGAACAAACAATAAAAAGTCAATAATGTATGCATGCTCGAAGACAAAAACATTTATTTCACAAATACTAAATGTGTCTAGTTTCATATAAACAATCTAAAAGATGAGTCTTAAAATAATTTTAAGCTAATGCTACATTTATCTACTTTAACGTAAACGCATGTTTCGTATTGTTTCTAATTTATGATCGTTTTAAACACAACTATTGTTTTGTAATATAATATTAACTATGTAAATTATTTACTGTTAACTAACATTAATTACAAAAGCATTATGGTAAATAACCACAAGAACAAATAAAACTGAAAAGTATGGTTTGATTGTAGTTAGAATGAATAATTGATTCATTAATTGGGATTAAGTTATTTTTTTAAATGGCATTAAATAATACTAACTAATTATGTTACTTCCTAGACTAAAATTAATTCGGACTATATATGTCAAGGTTAAACCAAGTTAATCTATGTTTTTCATAAATCATAGCTTCAAATTAAACTGAGTTGATAATTTTCACTTAATAATGTTCATAATGTCACCTAATATTTAAATGACAGAATGTCATAACTTTTTGTACATGTACCAGACCAGTTTGTTAGGTTATGTTTATTTTATTTGCTAACTAGAATACAAAGTTTTTGTTAGTGTATTACATGTTTATTGCTGGATTATAAAATAGATATTCGCTCATATTCAATTGAAGGATCATCGATACATAAATTATTCATTTGAAATCCGACTAACCTGAATTCAGGGTAATGCATTGGATTAACTGATTTATTTAGTCTTTTCGTAAACATTATTCTGGTCAAGAATAATGTAAGTATAATTTTCATAGTGGCTATAAACTGTCTTTTATAAGTTATTAACTTACAATTATTTGCTAACAATCCTTTCAAAGTTGTCAGTGATTTATTTGGCAATACAGACTGTACTTTAATCGTATCAAGTTCATTATTCCAGTGATCGCTTTAATATAAACCTGCTTCTTCCCCATACATTTCAATTTATAGAGTAATAGAAAGTCACTGGTTTACATGGGTCAGTCAGTCAAATCATTTGGCTATGCCAGTAGATTATGATCGAGCTGAACCATGGTTTCGTTTACAGCTAAATGGAACATGCAATGTTGAAAACTCGCTATTCAATGACTGGTTTACGGGACATTTGAATTTCCAGATAGAACATCAGTAAGTTAGACTTCGTCCAACTGTCACTCAGTCTTTAAATTTTATTTATATTTATTTCTTCCTGATGCTCTTAAAATAACTAATTTTTATCGTCTAAGTTACCTTTCGTTGACAAGCTCTGTATGTAAGTGATAATCACTCTGGTTGTATAATATGCATTCAGAAATTTTGATTACTTTTCTCTATTATTCTTTCCCTAGCCTTTAAGGAAAGACTTTGTTGTATTGCAAAGAGTACTGAATGCAGTTAGCAGAGTGTGTGGTGAATCTTTTGAGGTCATTATTAATATGGTTGTGGATAGACATCTAAAGTCTTGCAAACTCCTGGCAGGTGTTATTTTATCAGATACTAACCATCCCCTTCATTCATATCTTTCTCCTTGTATATCTTCTGGTAGAACGAGACGTAAATACATTAAAATCCATGCACGCAAGCAAAGGTATAAAAGTTTTATAATGCCTTACCTAGCAAATATACTCTGTGACGAACAGGTTGTTAGAGTTGACCTAGTCAATAACCTGTATTTTTTAAAAAGTCTCTAATTGAAAAGTTGTACAGGTTCAGATTTTTTAACCTTTTTCTTTTTGTTGTTTTTGTTTTTTTGATTTTGTAAAAAAAACTTGTTGAAATACCTCATGCTGAGAATTCTATATTGTGCCAAAATATAATATTGAATAGAGCCGTTAATAATAACAATAATAATTCATCCAAGTACAAACTGGTAAACTCAACAGAATGAAATTTAGTTATTCGCATTGTTTATATAAAGACATGAACTTTGTTTTCTTACTTTAAATCGATTTAACTGCATCGATATTAGTGAATTTTAAAAATTAGAATATTAGGCCTAAAAATAAGTTGTAAGGTCATGAAGAATGACCGTTAGCTTTTATCAGTACTAATAAACTCCAATTGATATTGATCATTATATATTACTATACTATGATTCCACCACTAGTCACGATCTATCGACTACGGAAAAGCTTATGATAAAATGAATATATGGAGGCGATTCGCACAGGATCCACATAGGCCAACGACTGATCAAAATTTAGTCAAGTATATCAACAGCAGAACAATTCAAGTTGTTCTCAACAATTATATAATATGGATCAGTTAATTTCTCGCATACGTGTTTAGAAAGCAAGCACTAAAATGGGTTTTTAGATAAAATTCGATTAAAATATCTCAAAAACAACGTAGTAAGTAGAATATATTTCACTATCAGATGTGAACCTAATTAAAAACTTGAGCCGACAAAATATTCAAACAAATATTTCTTCAATCAAGCTTAAAAAATCGGGTGCTATTTTCTTGATCGACTCTATCTAATAACACAAAATCAAGATGGAAAATGTAGTTTGGCATCTGTTAGATTAACTTTGTGATCTGTAGATACTATAACTTTGAAAATAAGTTGATCATTTTTCACCACATGAAGCTTAAAACATTTAGCGGTATAACAGAATACCTTACTAACTTAATGAAACTATGCCATTTTTTCATTTCAGCCTATTTCCAACTATGCCAAGACATAATTATCATATAGTAAAACCTTATGTAAAAGCTTTATGTGAAAAGTATAACCTTCCTTATCGCGTTAAGCCAATTGGAATAGCTTTTGCAGATATTTTCAAGTAAGCTTTCTCAGACTTAGTATACTTATATGTTATTATTCACCACGTTACTCAGAAAACTTGATAACATTTGTCCTTAATTAACAGAGAGAAATATTTCTCCGATTTGCTTCACTTTTTATTACTCCCTGGTTATGTATTTATATGTTTAGTAGAAATCAATCCTTGTTTATTTTCAAAATTTTTGTATTATATAAAATATTTTTCAAAAGATAACACAAAACTTTTCTATCGTATTTATTACTTTCATTGAATTTGAAAATATCTCGGAATGTACGAAAAAGATTGTTCTTTAATCAACTAAAATTCCTTTTTGCAAATAAATAGCTCTTATTATTATTTATTTAAGAATAAATGTAAAAAAATAACTGTAACACAGAAATTTGTAATAAAAAACAAATTCATTCTATTCATTTGTAGATAAATTTCATCAAACTTTGTGTTCTACTTGTCAAAATCATTAATAAGGTTTATTATGCAAGCTTATATTGATAATGTTACAAATCGACATTAAGAGATCATCAGCATCTTTCTAGTACATTATAAGTCTAGATAAATATCGATTGTAAACTTGACTCTTACACCTAAATGCGACCAAAAATATTTACTCTTGTTTATTATAAGGATGGACATTGAACAACCAATCAGTTTGAGTCACTTAAAAATTTCCCGGTTCTTGAGAAATTTTCTTATATAATCTTCGTAATAACATTAAATTTTACCCATTTCATTGTGTTATTGCCTATTAAAAGTATATCAGAGCTTCCCCTTAACAAAGTGGTGTATATTAAGAAATATAGGATTTATTCAAAACGGCCAATTGATCATGTGTTTGTAAATTTGCCCTTGGATAGTTATACTGATTTGTATGAAGTCCAGAAATAAGTGTTACAAATAACCTGGATAGCCCTTAAGAGTAGAATATGTTTAAATCTGTGTATAGGTTTTTTCGACATTAATCTATACAATGGTGTTATTTATGCTTCGGCAAATACAATAAAATCTTCAGATAAATTTTATATTAATTATATATGCTTTTTAACGTTATAGTACAAAACCCCATAATGTTTTATATTGTTTTAAATGACTATCGGATCTATACGGACAATATTAAAATAAATGGCCATGCAGAGAGATACTTGAGCATGTGTATTGTAGATTATTTTTAATTTTAAAGCATTTATAAAATTGCCTCTCCATTTTCCTAGTTAATAAGCCTGAATAATTTGTCATCCACTTACATCACTATAAACCCACATTTACGTCCCAAATCTTACATGCACATATTTCCATTACAAAACAAATTCTTAATTATTGGTCAACATTTTAAGAATACACTGCTCTTGTCTGTGCTTTCATTATTTAAACATATGGAAACTTATTTAGCTACCAATATATTCATACTCTACACCCATTCGTTGAGATCTTATAAATGTTTCCTATTTAGATTGAGATATTACTGACTGACTGGTAAAATTTTCTGTACACTAGCTTGAAATTTTCCTTATATATATGAGTAGAAGTTTATGTAATTTAAAAATATAAGTGACTAAAGATATCACTCACTGACTCCTGATTACAAATTGACTCATCATTGAATTTCTTCCCTCCTCAATAATAAGAATTCGCTATCATTAAGAGTTGTCTCGGAAATAAAATAATAAACAATCATGACTTATTATTGAGTTTGAAAAATTATTTTGTTTTGTTTGGTAAATTAATTAAAAAACTCAGCATCTCAATATCATATTCATTAACATTTAATTTTTATTTATCTGTTTGAATGAAATAATGCAAAGAATTCTTTCCATTGAATATCTCTTTTATCTTTCGATAATGTAATAAGAACACGAAAATTATCAGAACGATGTGATATATTAGCACAATACATTTCGAACAAACTGTTCTCTTCCTAAACTTACCCTGGTAATATTAGCTTATTATCCAGAGTGATTAGGTGTCAAGTTGTTTTCACATTATTTTTATTATTATTATCCTTGTCTATTCTTAACCCTCATTTCTAGTCTAGTTGACCTTTTATTTTTATATATAAATATTCTTAACAAGTATATGTGTGATCAGATTGTTCGAAATGTATTGCGTTAATATATCATCACGTATTTCTGATAATCTACGTCTTCTTATTACATTATCGAAATTTAGCAAAAGGACTAATTGCTTTAAATCTCTTTTACTAATATTTTAGAATTTTGAAATCAAGTGCAGAGTTATGGAAAAAAGTAAAATGTGAACAAGAAAAATGTATGAAAAAACTTCTTGATGATTAAAATGAGTGTCTTTATTATATCGTGTCTTTTACATATTTCATCATAATGTATTGTTTCTGATTAAAATTGAGTTAAAAACATGTTCATATATGAACGTATTAATCTTAATTTTATAGTTAATGATTGTTAGTGTTTTTTCCTACATGAATAAACATCGATATAACTATCTTTTGTTAATGATATTTGTTTATTTTTAATATTAAAAGAAAAAGTATTATTTGTTTGTTAATTCAGTGTTCTTCTTAGTTAAAGAATAACTGCTTATTCGTACAGCGGCAACATCGTATGGATTTTTTTTATTGCAGAAAATATATTACAATGAGTTGCATGAATTTAATCTGTGATTCTTTTTTATTCTTAATTCTCACTATGTATTTTTTATAAATGTGGAAAACATAGTACTTATTTACTCAATTTTTGCTTTATTAGTTATTGTGTGTTTAAGTCCTGTAAAATGAAACGTGTATCCTTTATGTATTTGAACAGTGACGTCATCTTATTATTATTTCTTTACCTTTAACATCATGTTTCATATAAATATATGTGAAACATCCATTACTGAGTATTGTAAGTAAATGATAGTTTGAATAACCATTACCAAATTGAGCCCAGATGACCTGGAAAAGAAAGTACCTATACTGAAATGTAGAAATGATAAAAGACAAGACTCGTTTCTCAATTCTATTCGACTAACCGTATAGTTAAGAAAAAGTGGATAATAACTTTAATACAGAATTAGCTTTAATAATCCCAAAATAAAATGCCTATTATGAAATTTTCGGTGTTTAATTTGTTCATTTCTCTCGTTAGAATATACAACTTAAATAACCGTACGCTAGATCATTTGTTTGCAGAAATGGAAAGTACTTTCAAGTAATAAATATCTAAAAACGAAATTTTCAAGACTCTTCAATATTTCACTGAACAGCGATATTATGCTAAACCAGTTATCCAAATTAAATAATTTATAGTAAATTAAACATATTACAAACACACCATTTTTGCGAAATTTCTTATCACAACAGTATAAACACGTTATATTGAAAGTGTTGATCTTTTAATATGGACTAGATAGACTGAATGTAGCTAGTAACTGGATCCAGGACCCACTTTTAGTCCTATTCGGGACTCATCAACTGGATAAACTCAGTTGACGTTCATTCCGAGACTCTAACCCAGTACCTTTCACTTTAGACTCCATCGCTCTATCCACTTAGCTATTGAGTCTGGATATTCACTGACTTGTGCAAAAGGTATGCGACTTAATTTAGTATGAAACGACTTGGATTACGTTCCTTTTAAACTAAATAAATGCATCTAACAAAATCTCATCTGCATGAATAGGAGTCAGAATTTAGGGACTGAAATCACAGTTGCTATGTATGAAGAAATTCTCAAGGTAATTGTTGAACATTTTTGTCTACAAATGAATGACAAATTTGACAAAGAATATGCGATTCCAGGCAGGTATTTCGTAAATGAACTGTAGGAAAACGTTTATCAACGTAAATATTAAGAGATGTAAGGAAAAAACACAATTTCTAGTTCTAAAATGATTATCGAAAAAACAGCGACGTTTCAAATTAAACTGAGAATATTCCTGGTATTATATGAATGAGGAAAACTATGACAGTGAAATTTAATGCTAAAGGTAAGTTAGGCAACTACACTAAATATGTACCACCATCACTTTTGGTATCGTTAGTGCGCTCTTCTTTTTTGTTCTGCAAATGTCTACAAGCTTTTTTTATGAGTTATTATTTGAAGGTGAAAGTAATATATTACTCCCAAAGAAATTTTTGATTCATGATCACTCTTAGAATTAAGGCGGTAATTATTGTCATGAAAAATTCTTCTTTGCTCAGTTTTGTCATTTTCCCTACTTAAGATCTGTCACTATTGAGGAAATTATGAGCTTGTTTAAGTCCTGTAATGAAATCTTTAAAACTGTTCGGTCACTTAGTAAGCTATCTCTAAATACTAGATTGTACCAGTAATAAGTTTTTTTAGCTCACATGTGAGACCATAAAATATGATACTGACCAACCCTTATTAGGGAAGGTTGAATTCTGACGATACTAAATAATAATCACGAACGCTAAAATCTTAAATACAGACCACTTTTTAAAAAGTGACCAGACAGTCCTAGAAATCGGTACTTCGATCTCAATGAACTAAGGTGGGTACACAATAAATTCCAAAATTAGTTAAACCAAAACTCAACTCTTTATTTCTGTAAGCATCATTTACAAAACTTCAAATAAGAATCAGATGATCGACCTAACGAAATGTCTGATTTAAGTGCATTCATGAAGCAAATTGGATTATGAAGACCTCGACATCTGAGCGGAACACACTGGACATCTCAGAATCATTTAGACGGTTTGGACTTCGAAGATGATCTATCCCTCCTCCTATCCCATACCCACGAACAAATACAGACGAAGACAACTAATTTAGCGGCAGCCTCTGCATCAATAGGACTCAACATATTGTAGTATCGGTTGTTATGTTAAGCCCATATACTTTATTCTAGTTGCTGGCCAAGCCAATTCACCTGTACATTGAGTCATCTTTTGATCTTGTTAATCATTTGCTTATTAACCTTGAGTACTTTTTATATGAGCGTATATGTGTACACACTTCGTATCTTATTCATCATATGTCTGTCACTCATTTTTGCCTGACTATAAATGTTGACTAACGCTTGCTTAAATCGAGTTGGCTTCCCAGCCATCTCCAATACGCATTATCTTTCGCTTCGCTCTCGAGTTGGCTTCCCAGCCATCTCCAATACGCATCATCTTTTGCCTCGCTCTCGAGTTGGCTTCCCAGCCATCTCCAATACGCATCATCTTTCGCCTCGCTCTCTCGCTTGCCGCTCACTCGCTCGTTCATATTCGCTCAGGTGTTGTTAGCTTTCGAACCTGAGTTATTCGACAATAAACTGTAGTTGCTGCTATCCTTTGTCTTCTGATTTTACGCACCGTTAAGTTTAGAATTATAACGGTTATCGAAGTAAACGGTTAACGAATCGCGGCACTACAATATACAAAGGAAAAAGCAAGATTCTCAAATACAACATGGAGAACACCAACCCAGTCACATTTGATAGAGAAACTCTGGAAGATGTAGAAACATTCACGTACCTGGGAAGCATCATTGATGAACAAGGAGGATCAGATGCAGATGTAAAGGCGAGGATTGGCAAAGCAAGGGCAGCATTTCTACAGTTGAAGAACATCTGGAACTCAAAACAACTGTCAACTAATTTCAAGGTGAGAATCTTCGATACGAACGTCAAGACAGTCCTATTGTATGGAGCTGAAACGTGGGGAATTACTATATCCATCGTCAGAATGGTACAAGTATTTATAAACAGTTATCTACGCAAAATACTCAACATTCATCGGCCGGATACTATCAGCAACAGCGTTTTATGGGAGAGGACAAACCAGCTTCCAGCTGAAAAGGAAATTAGGAAAAGACGTTGGAAGTGGATAGGACATACATTAAGGAAATCACCAAACTGCATCACGAGGCAAACCCTGACTTGGAATCCGGAAGAGAAGTGGAAAAGAGGAAGGCCAAAGAACACATTACGCCGGGAAATAGAAGCAGATATGAACAACAACTGGAAAGGATTGCCCAGGACAGGATTGGATGGAGAACGCGGAGATGTGAGGCCTATGCTCCTCCACGAGGGGTAACAGGCGTAAGGAGATATAGCTTTACACAATTTTTCAAGTACGCACAGCTTGTAAACGCAATACAACCTTCAATGTCCATGTTAACCCAAAGTTATCGTGTACATTGTAAGTCTTAGTATTGTAATTCTTAGTAAAATATTACAGTGATTATTCATTTAATATTTAAATTCATAAGTCGATTAAAGCTAGATCACCATGGAAAACCTGGAAGCACTGGACAGTCGTTTCGCCCTGTTATGGGAATCCTCAGCAGCGCACTCCTAAGACTCCGCACTCGAGATCTGAACCCATGACCTTCAATCGTGCGTGCGAAAGCCTAACTTCTAGACCATCGAGCCGGCATCTAACGGTGTTAATGCCTGACTCCAACCAATCCACGAAATCGCGCCACCGTCCACCATTGTCTTCAGTAAGTCACGGTTGAACTCCATTGATCACCGCCTCTCATTAGAACTCCAGGAAATACCTCGTGAAGCCAGTCACTAGTGAGTACACGATGATTAGTATGAGAAAGAGGGCTTTGTGGGGACTGTGGTAACTTAACAGTTGAATTCATGAATCGACCCCGCTCGCGGGATCGTGGATGCACACTGCTGAGGAGTCCCATACTAGGACGAAATGACCGTCCAGTGCTCCCAGGTTTTCCTTGGTGATCCAGCTTTAATCAACTCATAAACTCAACTGTTAAATTACTACAATCCCTCTTTCTAATTATTCATTTATTTAAATTTCCTTATTAGCCTTTAAAATTTCAGACAGGTTAGAGAATATAGGAAGCCGAAAATGATTAAAGGTCAAGGACAACTAAATAGTGAAAAATCATGATACGATTTTTTAAGTAGGCGAATAAAGGTCATTGTGAAAGACGGTACGATAAAAAAATAGGGATTTCTGAATTAGAATATTATCATATAAAGAACTAAGGGAATAATAATTTATGAGCCATAAAGATTAAAAAACGTCACAAAATTTAAGGGAAGTAAGTGTAGATAAAACTAGGGCCATGGAATACAGATGTATCTGGTTCTACGCTCGAAATATATTTAGACAAATGTCTGTCAAGAAATTAAGTCCGATCTGATAAATAATTCCAAATGATAAAACGTATTCTGTGTAGTTGTAGGTGCCTCGAAGTTGAGATAAAATGTTTGTAAAGCAGACATTGAGAAAATAGTCTGTAATTCTAGATAAATGTGCTTAGACACATTATTTTCACATAGATTGTACATCCTGTCCAGTTTATGTCAACCTCAACACAAAACCAGAAGGTACTTTGAAGAATTTGCACAGAAGAATAACCCATGTGAAGAAACCAGTCTCATAAGACACATGAATTTTGCAAGAAGTACTGAAGAACTTGATTTCTTGAGAGTTGGAAGAGCTCAGTTATCCGTTTGGCGACCCATCATCATAATATTCTTTTCATATTTCGGTGTGATTAGTCCTCTTTCGCTCCAGAATCTGGGTGCATTCCGTCGATAATCCCAATTTTGTTCTTGCCCCCTTTAGTTACAAAACTTTACAGTCATCTGAAAGTACTTTCAACAGCTTCTTAACGCATCGTATAATCAGTCGAGGCACAAAGCTTCATGGTTTTCACCTATGCTTATATCGAGCGATCAAAGTCTGTTGTCATGTATAACAAGATTGTAAAACTACAGAACTGCACCTTTTTTCTCCTACACAAACGGTTACATTCAACATAGCGGGTTCTTTAAGAAAACTGGCCATTAAAACAAGATCCATCTTCCAAATTCAAACTACTATCTCCGTAAGTTTGATTGGTGGACTTATATTAACCATCTGTAAGGATCGATGAGATTAAAACACCAAGAATTGCTGTTCTCATTGGTTTCAAGTTAACGATAATGCTTTCAGCTACGCTATATTAGAAGGCGAATGTCAATTTATCTTTTATTTATTTGAAGACATAAACATTGGTAGAAAGGAAAAGCAAATATATGAGCTACACAATAAAAATGAGGTTGTGAAGAGATAAAGAAAAAAAATCGAATATAATAAAAGAGAACAATGAATTGAAATAAGTACGTGAGTGTGAAATAATAATAATAATGGGAGCAGTTCATATAGGAAAAATACAACCAGAATGAATTCTTTCAGTTAAGGAAGTTACTCTAACTTTTATGGAGAAAGTTACAGCAGGATCGCCACCAGCTTCCATTATGAGCTATTTCGGACAACGTCTCGAGCCAGTGTGTTGTAATATCTTCTAGGACCCAATTCAGGAAGTCGGGAAGGACCAACAGAAGCCAATCTTCTAAAGCTTTCTTCCAAACTACGACCTCATGTCAAGTACTGATCACCTCTCTTTTCCGAACCAGCCCCAGAGTCCACAAATAATGCACAATGTGGAATCCCCTGGAACGACATTCTCAGGACACATTCAAGTCACTGAAGTCGATGTTTCAAGATAGCAACACTAATTGAAACTCTGTATTACTAACATGATGTCGTCTCTGGAATCCAGGAGCCCGTCGGAGACAAAGATAATCAGAGTCATCTGATCTCCTCAGTTGGGAAAACAAGGTTCCACAAGCACAGAGCGAAATCGCTCTCATTGATGCAGTGTAGATCCAACTTTTACAGCCAGAATAACTTCGTGAAGGCGCCAAAGATGGTCCAGATTGGCGTAAGCTGCTCCGGCTTTCAATATACGTGAATTGATCTCATTATTTGTGCCACTTACACAGCTACCCAGAAACACGAACTTCCCATATGCTTCTATCTGTTCATTACCAAAGATTGAGTGGAGGTTCGGGGTATTTCAGTATTGTAAAAGTACTTTCTGCTAAGGTGCATAGCACACGCCATACCTACGGACACTGATTAAGTGCGGATAGCATGGTTTGGGTTAATCGTACAGTAAGACAATATCACATACTGAAGATTGAAAAGTCTTCTTCTAGACAAGGGATCCACACCAAAACTGTCTCCAGAACGTCATCGATGACAAATTTAGAAAGGAACGGTGAGACTGAGCAACCCTGACTCAACCAATTTGCTGAAATCGATCTGTTTAGGGAGATGAATTTGTTCGCCATTGAAACGTAAGATAAGATTAGCGTAAACAAACGTGTGGTCAGAGTCCAGATAAGTATTCCAAAATGAGCGGCGATACTGTACTCAACCACGCCAACAGTAGCTGACCACAATGTGATCAATCTGAGTCCAGGTTAGAGGTGTAGGAGAATACCAAGCGGCACATCTCCGATGACCACGCCGATAGTTAGTGCTAGCCAGGAACAGACTATAGTCTGAGAAAAGTTGCAGTAGATGGTCACCGTTATCTGAACGAAACCATTGACCACCAAAACGACTCTTCTGTGCCGAGACACCCGACCTGAGCAATGAAATCTTCGACTAGTAATACAATATCTATCGAACGCACTTTCCGCAGAAGAACACTTAACTGGTAGTAAAACTCATCCTTGATCGCATCCGGGTTGCAATCTGTCGATGCGTAGACGGAGATTAAGAAAAGACATCCTATCTCATACATAATTTTCCAAATTTTGATGGAGCTTCCTAATCTAACAGCACATAACAGACTGTTAACAGAGATCCGATCGATTAGTACTGTCTCAGCTGTAAAGCTTAGTGTGACATCAGAGCCAGAAAAACTAGACGAAGATATCACAGCGTCCCTGCCTAAACGCACGTGAAACTATTTCTCGAAGAGACAAATGAGGAGCGAATTTGTAGTACTTCATTAGAGTCTTGAACACAGGTCTCGGATAGACAGCAGACATCGATGTTGAGACTTTCTAAAGGCATACTCAACCCTGTTTGTTGTCCGACCTCCATTAGTGTGTGAACGTTGAAGGAGGCCAGTTTGAATGGCACATGCTGTTTCAGAAAGGCTGGTTCAGAATTCGCATTCATTAGTAGCGTTCAACTTCCGACCAGTCAATGACTTAAGATCGTTTAGACAGAACAAAGTTCCCACCATAGACGAGTTGCTATGGCAGTTGAAAAATATAGGAATATGCAAAATGGGGATAGAGGAATAGACAAGTGATTCAATGTAAAATAAAAACGAGTCTTAACAAGTAGTTTTGGTATGATCTGCGAGGACTGAAATTAAGGCGTGAATAGTTTCCCCCAATAGTAGTTACAATTTGGTTTGTGTATGGGCTGGGATAGAGCCTGGACGCCCGAACCAAAGCAGATGGTTCTTTTTAGAGGGTTAATCACTGAACCTTTGAACTAAAAGTTTCTGTGGTTTGTTGATAGGACTCCAATTCGACCATATGATGATGTTAACGAAATATACATCTTGGCTACCTTTGTACATAACTGTCGACCTAATTCGTGTTAAAGAATAATGAAATAAAATAAGCCAAATACGAAAATAAATTCTGGATACGTATATTACATATATTCGTTGAGCCAGGCAGACAATCAGAGAAACGAAGCGGAGAAGCAGACCAGACGAGGCAAGCGTCTCATCTCGGTTTGATCAAGCATGACTAAATATTTATAGTCAGACAAGAGTAAGCTAAATATATGTGATGAACAGGGTAAGCGATTGGCACACACTATCATATAAAAGCAGTCAAGGTTATAAGTGAATAAGTAACAAGGTCAAAATATGACACCACAAGGCAGTGGAGCAACGTTAGGAGATGCAGTCTCATGGTAGCCGGTGACCAACAATAGGTTCATACGCCATTCGTTCTCTCGGGATATTGGAGCGTACGTGCATCATCGGTTTGAAATCAGGATTTCCGAACTCCCCTAGGTAGATTCTCCGTATCCACCAATCCGGTTAAAGCGCCGGACATTCGCTTTTCTCACTTTCAATTTCGTAAAAAACACCCCCGCCTCAGTGATTAGGACTTCCTTGACAGTAGCTGTATACACGTGGTCATATGAGGGCATTTCGAGAGGGAGAGCGAACTATTCTCGCACTCAACCGCACCAGGGCATTCGGGATTGCTCGTGGATATCAATCAGGTGAATGGTAGCAATAAGGTACATGAACTGTTAATAATTTTTCTATCCGTCTTTTTCACTATTAATTATACTAACCCTGTGCTTTTTGACTTAAGTTTACTTGGTAAGACTAAACAGCTATCTACTGTTACCTGTCACTGTCATATCAGTCGACTATGCTCTTGTTGCCAAGCATTGAGTTTGGAGCTAACCGGGATGAGTCTTCAAGAATCCGGTAATAGAAAAGCTACCGTAATATATTCCTTTTCTTACCGTTTGCTAAACGCTGCTAAAACCTCTTACCGTCAACTTTATATCAGACGATTGATTACCATCATCTGTTTGCAAGAAAAGAATTTCTACTTTTTTTTAACTTTACCAATTATGCACCAAAGTTGCTAAAATAAAAGGTAGTGAAATTATACCCCCGTCATATCAGAGTAAAATTGTCAGTTTATTTAATAATTTAATGTATTTGATTATAAAATAGATATAGAATTATAAACAATAAAATGAATAAGCGTACAATAGTCCTCCTGAATGGTTTGTCAGTGAAATCAACGAATGATCTATGTGCAAAGAGGCAGGGTATTTAGCTTGGGTAGGGAGCACTACGAATCCAACATACCTCCTTTGTAGAAATACAAAACACTTTAGTACCCAAAATTAACCATGAACTTAATCACGATAGATTATATACTAATATAACCCTCATTCTGCCAACGATGAATCGACTGAGACCGACAAATCACAACGCACATGCTGTGCAAACCGATGAGCTAGTAAAAAAAAAACGAAGTCAGAATAATTAAGTAGCAATAAATACTCCAAAGCTGACATTTTAACCATTAAAAACCATTATATCAATACCCAAGACTTATTAGATCAGTAGCTATCGTGATATTGTAATACCCTAAACAAATTCTTTCCTGCAGCCACCCGCTTCCATAAATAGCATAGTGTTCACACTGAAACTGAGAATCATATATTTCTAGGGTTCAAGCGTTAGTTTTTTAAACGGTAGTACTTCGTAATGTTAGTAAGACCTTCAATTTTCCTCAAACTTTTAAAAACTAGCAGTGACCGGAATCTTAAAAACAACTCCACAGTTGAATTTTCAAGGGTGTTAGGCTTACAGAAATCTTGCCAAGTACCAAACAAAGGTTAGTCCAAATATAAGTTTAACCATTAGCTTGAAAATATAAATAAATTGAAGTTTGTTACTAAGGTAAAGTTATTCTTTTATTTAGCCAATATTAGAAAATGAAAAAAAGCTAACTTAAATAATTTATATCCTAGATATAACAAGCAATTCTGTACATAGAGAAATCTAACCAACTGGCTTCAAACATTCGCTCCGGAAGACCGAGACCATAAAATTAATTGATGAAGTCAATTACTTGAACGTTGGGCTTATTAAACTTCTTAGTTATTATCCAAAAGAAAATTATAGCTACTGACGGAGATTTCGAGTGATGCAGCTTAGAAACGAAAATAAATAACTTTATTCATAATCTCCCAACAAATTTAGAACATTCTACTATTCTATGCCTTTCATTTTTGCTCTCACTTCTAGCTCTTTTTTCAGTTTTCTTTTGCTTTTCGATCTTTACAAAACGAACGCTAATGGTGAAAACTATAACCTAGAAATATTCGTAAGATATCTGACTGTTTTGGTACCTATATTAAAAACGACCTAATAACCAGAATTTGACTTAACTAAATTATCAACGACTTTTAATTGTATATGATCTATTCATTTATAATCATCTTGATAGTACACATATCTTGCACATAATTTTTCTATGTATTAGTAGACTGATTCCAGGTTTCATTTTGGCTCTGTAAAGCTTTCATTCAACCCATTGTTATACAAACCAACACTGCATATTAAGGTCCATAGTAATCAGATATACATAACATGAACATCGCACCTATCTCAGTAGGATGTAGACTCACCAACTAATTGGTGTACACCAAGTACTCTGCGTCTAGCTTCAACACTCATAACTCTGTGGTTCCACCACGCGAGTAATGGTTCGGACACATCTATGATCAAATACCGGTAACCTACAAATCTCGTCTACTTTGAAAGGTCATGGTTCACAACCATGAAGACAGCCAATTGCTGCATAGCATACTTTCGCCCTGCTTAGTAACGGAGATATCGCTTAAGCCAAAGGCGATGGCAAGATGGGAAAATCAAAACTCTTGTTTAGATACCTGTTGACGTGTCGTCAAACACCAATTGAACACAGTTGATATAAATTCCAAGATGATGATTAGATCACAACATGTTTAGTTACCGTTCGGAGCTAGATTGCCTATTAAAACAAATAAAACTACTAAATAAACGTATTCACCAGACACTTGGATGTGAGGCGCACTTTAGGTGCATAGGCTGATACAAACCGGTTGGCCACACCAAAGTGAAAGGAGCAAGGCCCGAACCAAAGACTTATTGGCAGAAAACCAAACCCCTTAAATCATTAAGCCTTCGCTCTAAAACGATAAGCGATACCACGTAATTTCTCTGACATTGATTTGATAAAGGGGACAAACAGTTTACGCAAGGATGGAATTAAATGAAGTCCCAACAAAATAACTATTTCACACAAATCAAATAACAGACTAAAGGGTGTGAGCTTGGATTTATTTAATCGCCTGCGTAACAAGCGTAACAAGCTGAACCCATGAAAATTTTCCTATATTGTGTCCCTGCCCTTATTATCGCCTTTGAAAGTTTTTTAGTATCTCTTGATATGAGATAAATAAATCTAGAATAAATCAAAATATGAAGCATTATGGATCAAAACAGAATGTAAGATTCCGAGAAATAAGTATCTTACAACACTCAGTTTAGGGATTTTATTCATAATAATATGTGCTCCTTACAATATTAACCGACACATCCCCATTAATTTTGACTCAGTTATAAATAACGTAAGATCTGGCAGTGTGCATTTGATAGAACAAGATGACAGTGGTGCCAAATCACTGATATATTAAACAATACTGTTTTATGTTGTATTAAAAACTAATGATAGTTAAATCCCAATCAGTCAGTCACAACGTAGAACTTCGTACGTACGTACATCAGTTTGAGTTGCCATACCACATTAGCACAGAGATGCAGTTGTCGATTCAAATCCCATAGTGGTACAGGTAGTAAGAGTATGAGCATTAATCCAAAAGACTAGGGTTTGAAGATGTTATTCAAGGAGTACAGTCCAGTGAAATAAAGTTGAAAGGAGAAAAATGATAGGAACATGAAGAATTCAGAAGATTAGAATTTGGCAGAACACCTTCGCCATTGCAAACGATTTTGAGCCATGTCATTCAAGGTCTCTAACCATCGGTTGCTATCATCTCGCGGATCCAAACCAGGTAGTATAAACCTACCAACATCTCGTCTACGCCATAAATGACGCAAGTTGGTGAAGGCTAGTCGAGCCTTCTGTATCCGTGTTGAGATTCCGTCACACACTAGACTACCAGCCCCCAAATGCCCTAGTACAGCCGCTCCCTCTCCGAATGCTCTCACATGGCCAGCGAATATATAGCCTCTGCCAGGGAAGTCATACTCACTGCCTTCTCGTGGCGGGGGTGTTGTTTACGAAATTGAGAGGACGAAAAGCGAATGTCCGGCGCTTTAACCGGGTTGGTGGACAAGGCGAGTCCACCTAGGGGAGTTGGAAAACCCTGATTCCAAACCAATGGTGCACATGGGCTCCAGTATCCTGAGGGAACAAATGGCGTACGAATCAATCGTTGATCACCGGCTACCATGGGACTGCATCTCCTCACGATGCTCCACTGCCTTGTGGATCAGATCTTTCGGTCAAAGGCTTCGGGTGTGGGCCCCTAAGAAAACCACCTGCTTCAGTTCGGGCACCTGGGCAGTATCACAGCCCTCAAGCAAATCGAATGAGATTTGTATGGCGCATATGTATCTGGTGCTTCCTTGTACCAATATTTATGTGTTTAAATCAATAAATAAACAAGGGCTGATGAGACTTCCAAGATAAGTGAAGCGGTCAACACGACCAACTACTTCACTCCCTATCATTAGTTCGGTTGTCGATGCAACCCAATCCTGAAGCAACATTTTGCATTTCGTGGGAGAGAATCGCACCCCGAACATACCTGCATAATTGTTTATAATGGTCAGAAGGCTCTGCATTTTGTCAGCGTCTTCACCAATGTCATCGGCATATTCTAAGTCAACAAGTGAGTCTGCTGGTAGAATTTCAACGCCTATAAATGTAGATGACGAAAGTATTATTTCAAAATGAACGTCTATGATAAACTTAAACAAGAATAGGGAAAGTGGATAGCCCTGACGAACACTACTTGAGGTAATCAATTCTGATGACAGTTCGCCATAAGCTCTAACTCGACCAGTTGTGTTCGAGCAGAGAGCCTTTATGAGGTTAATGTACTTCTTCGGTACTCCTTTCAGTGACAAACATTACCACAGAACCTCACGATCAACGGAGTCAAATGGCGCCTTAAGGTTGAGGAATACTATGAATGCGGGACGTCTGAATATGTGTCCATGTTCTAGGACCTGACATAGAGTGAATATCTGGTCTATATAACTACGTCCAGATCGAAAACCAGCCTGACTTTCTCTAGTCTGCTCTTCACGAGCTTTGGTTAGGCATCCAAGTATTATTGAAGCTAATATTTTAGACACTATATTAGTCAAACTGATTCCTCTGTGATTGTCACAAGAGGACTTTTGTCTTTTCTTATAGACTGGCACAATCAGTGATTGGGATCAGTCGGATGGAATTACGTCTAGTTCCCAGATTCTACCTGGGACCTCAGCCAATCTCGCTGCTAATACTGGAACGCCATCCTTAAAAGTCTGAGGGGTAAACCTCTCAGGGCCTGCCGCTCTCCCTCGCTTCAGATTTCCTATAGCTTTTTCAACCTCGTGGAGAGTTGGAGGACTTACATCAATTTACCATTCAGGACGACTGGGGATCGTGGGTAACTGAAGTGTGGCTGAAGGCCAGTTGAACTGATCCCCAAAATGTTCTGCCCATCGATCCAATCTCCTGGATTGAGAATGAATGATATGTCCATCTTTATCTGAGATAGTTTCGCTAATAGTTGGGTTCCTAATGCCGGTTCCTTTAACAAGTCTGAATAGCTGTCTGCTGTTACCTATTGCTGCTGCTTTTTCCATCTCTCTTGCTTTCGCTGCCCACCACTGTTCACGATCATTGCGTAGGCTTCTTATTAGCCTGAGCTTAAGCTGACTCCGCTCTTCGTTATGTTCAGAGCCATATGGGATGAGTTTACGAGCATCTATCAGTGCGGTAGATGCTGCCGAGATCCATTGTTTCTCCCTAACCTTATGGTTTATCTTACTACCGGATATCACTGCTGTTTCCACAGCTTTACGGATGTCATTCCACGCTGCCTCGGGGTGGGCACAACTTACATGTCTTCCTAACTGTTTTCTAGTTGTTCCTGAAACATATTATTAGCTTGCCTATCATTAAGTAGAACCCTAAGAGGCTTCCTTGCCCAGTCTTTCCTACGTCCAGTAAGACAAAGACAGATACGTGCCCGCACTGGAGCATGATCTGAATCTAAGCATGTGCTCCAAAATGGGCGACAGTCTTCTATCGAGCCCCTCCATCGATGGTTGATAGTGATTTGATCTATTTGAGTCCAACGTTGGGTCAAATTCGGGGGTCGCCATGTCAAATCACAATAAACTTTAAAAGAAGTTTAGAAGATGAACTAACTTGCAACAAGAAAAAGGTACATGCGGATCCAATGACATAACCCAAATATCTCTTAACTTCACGTTCCAAGAAATTGAGACAGCCATACTGATAATAGATACACTCTTTATCGCTAAACGATCCTTCTAGCTGACGATTTTTACAACAACTTTGAGGATAACTGCCGTTATTGTAAAATTTCCAATCTGACTGATTTTCCACTCCACAACACTCAAACTAGAATACAGGATGAATTTGCAAAACTTCAGTTTACATTTGACTGGATAAAATCGACAATCTGTCGAACTTCAGCAACTTTATCATACATCCTCAGATCTTCATGAAGTACTCTACTTATTTGTTCTCTAATCTAAAAACGTTATATAAGCTCAAAAATATGCATTACTTTTGGCCAGTAAAATATAGAAACGATGATAACAGCCAGTTTACATAGTAAAATAGTGAGCAATAATACATACAACAACACAAGTAGACAGCGACTATGTTTTATGCAGGCTATGAAACCAATCACTCCAGCACACAGGAGCAATAATCCTGTGCCCAGCACAATATAACCAGGAAATTGTAAGTTTGTCACAGTCACAACGTGTTTGTAACGCGCAGCAATTACAAGTATGCTCCCCCCAATAGCTATAAGTATTACTGAAGCAACCTGAATCGAAAAAATGAAACTAATTCACAAAGACTTACCAAAAGCAGTGCATATGACACGGCCACAATGCATCTAGATAAGTCATTAAGAATCGCCATTGTGAATAGCTAGTTTTTTAATAAGAACGTTTGATATTTCCAAATTCCTAGATAATCAAAAGCGGTACAGATTAAACTACACAGAAGATTGGACCTGTCAAGAAGGTAAGGTCAAATAAAGAAAACCACAGGAACTAAGTGGTTTGAAGTCGGATGCTGTAATTACCAAGTCTGACTAATTAATGATGATCGTTTTGTGTAGTTCGAACCAGTCAACCATTTTGATAACTAGTTTTAACATTATGGTTGGTAGGTCAGTCAGCTACAACGTAGGACTAGGCATATATATGCATCGGTCTAAGTTGTCATACCTCATCAGCACAACAAGATAAACACCAAATTCAGAGAAGTGGTTAATTTAGTGGTGGTAATATACAAAAGAAAGATTGTATAAAAGGATATAGTACAGGAAGAAAGGAAGATTTGAAGCAATTTTATTCTTACGGTTTAAGGGAAGACAAAGAGTGTATACACCTGCGCCATTGTGATCAATTCTGAGCCATGTCTCAGTGTCCAACCATTGGTTACGATAGTCACACGGACCCCAACCAAGTAGTCTGCATCTAAAACATGGCTAAGACCAGAAGTTAGTGACTTCAAGGACTGATGCCACGTTTCGGTTTGGCCGCCTCTAACTTACTTCCGACTATCCCCAACACCAGTTAGCATTGCGCATCGTGGTGATCGGCCTTCAGGCATACGTGACACGTGGCCCAACCATCTCAGTTGGTGAAGATTTACAACCTCATCGACTGATTTACCATCATTCCCTAATACCCTGTGTCTAATCCCACCATTACTTAGCCGGTGATCCCAACAGATGCTGGCAGTATTTCTAAGACATCCGTGATCAAATACTAGAAGCTTACGAGTGTCTTCTATTCTTAATGGCCACGTTCCGCAGTCGTAAAGTAGAACGGAACGGACTGCTGCGCAGTATACTCGTCCCCTAATCGACAGAACGATATCTCTTCTTCGCCATGGGTGACGTAAGTTGGCAAAAGTCAAACGAGCTTTCTGAATCCGTGCAACGACATTGTCAGACGCTAACGCATTAGGGCTGACCAGACTTCTAAGACAAGTGAAGCTGTCGACGCGTTCGACTACTTCGCATATAAGACTGTTGTTTTTTTCCGAGATTGTCTCACACTTGACTTACTAATTCCGGGTTCTTTCATTAGTCTGAAGAGTTATCTGGTGTTGCCTACAGTCGCTGCCTTTTTCATCTCTTTTTCTTTCGTTGTCCACCACTGCTCACGGTAGTTCCTTAGACTCTTGGTGAACTTAGATCTGATTTGTTTTTGTTCCTCATCGTGTTCAGAGCCTGAAGGGATGAGCTTACGAGAATCTATCAGTGTAACAGACTTAATAGAAATCCATTGGTTTTTCCTAAGCCTTTGTTTTAAATCTTTAATAGACGCCTCTGTTGTTTCCACAGCTGTTTGAATATCGTTCCAAGCGACATCTGGGTCAACCTCGTTTACAGAACTGCCTAGATGTGAACTCAGTTAATCCTCGAACTTACTTTTGGCTTTTTCGTCACAGAGTTCAACTCTGATGGGTCTTCTTAGTGTAGTTTTTCTGCGTCCAGTGAGGCGCAAACCAATGCGTGCTCGTATTAAAGCATGATCATAGTCGAAACATGTACTCCATTACGAGCGACAGTCATCTATTGAGCCTGCCTAACGATGACTGATGGCAATATGGTCTATTTGAGTCCATCGTTGGTTCGGTGCAGGTGGTCGCCATGTTAGACGACGTCTCTCCTTATGCTTAAAATTAGTGTTTGCTAAAAAATAAACGATTGTCTGAGCATAGTTACAATAGACGATCACCATTATCTGTTCGTTGAGCCGGAATACCAAAATACCCACCTAAATATCTTTCTGTTTGGTTTAAGCTACCTAAATAAGCATTAAAGTCACCCGTTACGAGTACTATGTCTGAGCGCTTAGCTTTTTGAAGAAGTTCGGAGAGCTTTCTGTAAAAGTCTAATAATACAATATCTATCGAACGCACTTTCCGCAGAAGAACACTTAACTGGTAGTAAAACTCATCCTTGATCGCATCCGGGTTGCAATCTGTCGATGCGTAGACGGAGATTAAGAAAAGACATCCTATCTCATACATAATTTTCCAAATTTTGATGGAGCTTCCTAATCTAACAGCACATAACAGACTGTTAACAGAGATCCGATCGATTAGTACTGTCTCAGCTGTAGAGCTTAGTGTGACATCAGAGCCAGAAAAACTAGACGAAGATATCACAGCGTCCCTGCCTAAACGCACGTGAAACTATTTCTCGAAGAGACAAATGAGGAGCGAATTTGTAGTACTTCATTAGAGTCTTGAACACAGGTCTCGGATAGACAGCAGACATCGATGTTGAGACTTTCTAAAGGCATACTCAACCCTGTTTGTTGTCCGACCTCCATTAGTGTGTGAACGTTGAAGGAGGCCAGTTTGAATGGCACATGCTGTTTCAGAAAGGCTGGTTCAGAATTCGCATTCATTAGTAGCGTTCAACTTCCGACCAGTCAATGACTTAAGATCGTTTAGACAGAACAAAGTTCCCACCATAGACGAGTTGCTATGGCAGTTGAAAAATATAGGAATATGCAAAATGGGGATAGAGGAATAGACAAGTGATTCAATGTAAAATAAAAACGAGTCTTAACAAGTAGTTTTGGTATGATCTGCGAGGACTGAAATTAAGGCGTGAATAGTTTCCCCCAATAGTAGTTACAATTTGGTTTGTGTATGGGCTGGGATAGAGCCTGGACGCCCGAACCAAAGCAGATGGTTCTTTTTAGAGGGTTAATCACTGAACCTTTGAACTAAAAGTTTCTGTGGTTTGTTGATAGGACTCCAATTTGACTGGCTGATCACAAAGAATTATTCAAAACATTCGCCCTCCCCCCATAAGAGCTGAAGGGTTTTAATACAGAGCAGTTATAACGCTTCATGGTAAAAGACGATATTCTTCGGTAGTCACGAAGCCAATGGCCTTTTTGACGACTAGAATAACAATTAATATAGATAAATTGAATGTCTAGAAAACGTGACAAACTAGAAGGGCAGTGAGAATAAGAAGATACGACCTAGCAGTGCTAGAAATAAGTGAAACTCACTGAACATAACCTGGACAGAAAAACTAACTTCAGGAGAGTTGTTGTGTTAGACACGAAGACAAAAGTTTTTGACCTACACTAAAAATTGTACTGATGCTCTACCAAGCACGAAAAGCACTTATAGGATGGGAACCTCATGCCTCAAGGATCATCGAAGCATCCTACAAAACAAAAAAGAAAGGGATCACAAAAAATATCATACAGTGCTAGGCATCCACCAATGATAAGAAAGAAAATGGAAAAGACCAGTTTCATGGGAGGCTGAAGTCCATCCTAGAGAAATATCCAGAAAAATACCCAACTATTCTGATGAGGGACCTAGACACCAAGGTTCGGATGGACGACACTAAGTATGAGCACATCATGAGGCGACATAAACTGGGAGAAAAAATTCAAAAATAGTAAGAAACTGGAAGATCTGTATGCGTTCAGCATATTCATAGGTGGTATCATTTCCCTTCACAAACTTATACACAAAGCTACATGGGTTTCACCGAACCACACCAAAATAAACTAGATTAATCATATCTGAACCAAATGATTAAGAAGGCCCATAGGAGAAACAAAAGCAAAACAAGGAGCTGACACAGGTTTAGATTACCACCTAGTGGTTAAGCTAAAGAGGCACTAGACAATCAGTACTGTAAAAGTTTAGTACGGACTTAACTCGCGATTCTAACAAGACTAGAGAGTTTAAAAAACACGTCCCAAGCCTTATAAAACATAATAGAAGAAACCACTGTAGAGGACAACAGACTACCTCACTAGGGTCCGTGTGATTATGGTACCCAATAGTTAGAGACTTTAAATGACACTGCTCAGAATCAATCGTAATGTCACGGGTGCAAGCACTCGTTGTACTACCTTAAATCTTACGTTTCTAAACTACTCCTAAATTTTTCCTTCCTGTTTCAGTGATTTTATATCTCGGATAGTATCTTCGAGGTCTGGTCTTTCTATTGCCAATAATATTGTCACTACCTCTCCCACTCTAGGATTTGCCCTGGCAATTTCATCCTCCTCTGCTAGTAGGATGCGGTAACTAGAATCGTTGTAGACGTGCCAGGTTCTATGTTGGATTTGGCTGACTACGAAGAACTGGAAAGAGATTAGGCAAGCAACAATTTCGCAATGTGCCGGTTGCTAATGTTAAGTCCACATAGCTTATTCTAGCTCCCGGACAAGCCAATTTGCCCATTCTTAATGAGTCACATTTTGACATTGTTAATTATTCGCCTTGACTGTTTTTGCATATGAGCGTATATGTGTGCACTTCTTATCCTATTCATCACATGTCTGTACCTTATTTTCGTATGACTATAAATATCACCTCATGCTTGGTTGAATTGAGTTGTTTAATAAGCCTTCTTTAGCGAGCGTCATTTCGCTTCGTCCCTCTGATTGTCTATCCAGACCAATGAGTGTACAAAATACCCACATTCAAAAACCCATCCCCGTATTCGGATTATTTAGTTCCACTATTTACTAACGCGGACTAAATCGGCAATTATATACGAGGGTTGGCAAAATATATATTTCAATAACAATCAATCACACAATATTACTGGAGTCAAATGTAGGGCTACTAAAACTTTGGGTTCCAAGGAGCACTAGAACAAATAGTAGATCTCCAGACAATCTTGAGAAGATTCGAGAGAAAAACAAAAGGACGGCAGTCAAAAACAACCAACTTGGGTGGAGTTATATTCTCTGAGCCAAACATTAGCAAAGGAAGTCAATATATTGGCCCGATATACAAGAGCATTAGAGCTGGCAAGCAGAAATATATGGAAAACTTGACAACTTCAGCAGGATAAGGTACAACATCAGGTAATATGAAAAGACCATTTGACATAACCAAGAAGCTAGTAGGGGAATAGAGTAAACTAGAGCAATCAACCAACAATGGAAGACGGAAAAACCAATCACCGAGCGTCAAGAGAAGTGAAACAGGTGGGTATAACACCTCAAATAGCTCTTAAATAGACCAGATTCACTGAACTCACCAGATACAGAAGCCGCACACACCTTAACCTATCAACAACAAAAATTATAAAAATCGCTTGCGAGGGTGGTTAACATAGACTTATTCAGCAATTAATTTTTGTTATTATTGACACTTTTTCACCAATTCTCATTATTTGTACAATTACCATCATTGGCTGTAAAACTGTTGTTTAAAAGAAGCGCGACCTTGGATCTTCCTTTCCATTTTTGAGCAACCCCATACAACGTCACATTGAAAACCTCTCACAAATACACTACTGCACATAAAGTCATTCTAGCTCTTGACAGACCTGTCAATTCATCCTTCTCCAGCCACATTTTACCTTTCCACCTATTGGCTTACTAATCCCGACTGTTTCGATGTGATCAAATGGTTCAAATGGTTGTGGACGGAATAGAAGAAGCTTTCGATTAACGGGCTTCCGTGTCTAGTGCCAGTGGATCACCAATACCTCCAGGCAAGAACCTAGGTATATAAACGATAATAGAGGAAAAAAAGAATTTAGTAAATCACAAAAACATGTTATCCCTAGTCATTATGAATAGGTCAAGTTTCCTCTTAAAGGACCCCTGGGAAGTCGCTTGGACTAGCTCAGTCAGACCTAGCAGTTGGGAAACTTCAGTTTTGTCTTATCTAAGAGAAGCTGCGTAGCGGAACAAGCTTTTCGGATTGGAGACAAATTTATCTATAAGCTTGGTCTCGTAATGAAGCCTGTCTTCTCTTATTGCCTTTGTGTATATGTTCCTTATATGTTTGTATTGCCTGTTCATGCCGTTGTTATCAGTTCGTTTATATTCAGCCCAACAGCGCCTTTTGCGGCTTGGCAAACGAACAGTGTGGTTCTTGATGATTGCAGGTTGTTTGTGGTTTTTCGGGACCATTTGAGGAACTGAATACTTAGTAGCACATAAGAGCGTGTGGAAAAATAAATCCCAATGAGCATCCACTTCAAGTTGAGGGTGAACATCCCAATCCACCTGTTGTAGGTAGTCATGTAAAGCTAACACTTTCAACCGTTTGAAATTCCAGCGCATGTTGGTGGTGGGATATCTTATCTCAATTTCGCTGACAAAACTGAAGGATAGGACGGCGTGATCACTTTTCTCCAGGGGAGCCAGAATTGAGGGGTCGTCGACTAGGAATTCTTCATTTGTGAATACCCGGTCTAAGCGCGACGGCGTCTGACTGTTTCTCCAACGATTTACCGACTTCACATTTTTGAATAATCCCAGATCATCAATGAGGTTGAAGAACTGAGCTTCAGTAGAGTTGTCAACTCCAATGTACGTATGTTCCGCGAAGTTGATTCTAGGAAGATTGAAGTCCCCTAGAATCAGGATATGAGAAAATCCAAGACACGTAGAGCGGGTTAACCCTTCCAGCAAACGATTGTCGTAATCGATGTCAGCAGTGGGCTTTCTGTAGATGACCCCGACTAGACAGCTGGAAGTGGTAGACAATCTTACTGAGCGCCATACTGATTCATCAAGATTGAGAAACTCTTGCTTGTGGGGTTGGTGCACCTCCAGACATGATCTTTTCACCCTAAACATCCAAACTATATGACCAAAAACAAATTATCTTATGTTGCTATTAAATAGACAAACTTCACATATTCATTTTATCTTCACCACATATATATATAACACATAGAAATTTATAGTTGTTTATCCTCTTTCAACCAATTGTGACATTTATAGCGTCGTTCTAAATTATTATTGTACGACAGTTTACACTAATACCAAGTGGACTAAAACAATGTTTTTTCTCTTAAATTAAAGGTTTATTTCAAAGGTCGATACAATGCTTTCGAACATTTCAACCGACCCGCATCAACTACATTGATAAAAGCTTCACCTGCAACTGCACAGGACTTTCCGAAGTAAAACTGAGCGCTGGGCTGGGGCTCCGTAAACTGTAGCATATCAGAAAAGACAGTTCTCCCGGCCCGGATATAGTTCATTCCGCTATACTGAGGGAAGCAGCCTCAACCCGGTCAACACCACTTAGCGTGATGTTTTCACACTCGCTAAGCCGAGGCAAACTGCCGGAAATTTTGAAGCTGGCTCAAATCACACCAATCTTCAAAGGAGATCGATGCAGTGAACCCCCACGCTACCGACCACTGGCCCTTCTCTCCATACCTTCTCAAATTATGGAGTCTTTAATATACGACGGTATACACGAATACTTATTGTCCTTAAAGTTCTTCTCACCCCATGGTTTCAGAAAGGGTCATTCTTGTATGACCAACCTGCAGACTGCGGTGGATAGATGGACAGCCATCCTTGATCGCAAGGGGAAGGTCGACGTCATTTACCTTGATTTCTCAAAAGCTTTTGACAGGGTCAACCACTTATATCTTATCAATAAGCTTAGACGATTGGGTATCAAACCCTCTCTGATTGACTGGCTCGCTTCATATCTAGAAAACCGACATTTTAAGTTCAGGGTTAACTTCACTCTATCTCAGGCTATGAAATGTCCTAATGGTATCCTCTGGGCTCAATACTAGGACCTCTTCTCTTCTTGATTTACATCAACGACCTTCCACAACAAGTTTCATCTGACCTATTGCTTTTTGCTGATGATGTGAAGCTTTGGAGAGAGATACGTAACCAAAAGCAATTCAGGAGGATCTGACTTCACTCAAAAGCTGGGCAGACGACAACGGACTTACTTTCAACACTTCAAAGTGCAAAGTAGTCAATCTGCGACATGTTGCAGACTATAGATAAAACTTGGGAAACTCCTCTCTAGAAGTATCCCAAGTCGAAAAAGATTTAGGAGTGTTGGTACCCTATGACTTGAAGTCGTACGCTAACTGTGACAAAAATGCCTTTCAAGCAAACCTTGCACTGGTAACACTGCAGTGCGTTTTTAGCCAATTTGACGGTAGAACTTTCCACATAATCTTCAACAGTTTTATTCGTCCCCACTTAGGGTACGGAAACTTAGTATTTCCTCCCTCCATCCAAAAGAATAAGGACACTCTGGAACGTATCCAACGTCGAGCCACGAAATCAGTTCGGGGACTCAAATTCAAACCTTATGAAGAGCTCCTCTAATCATTTAACCTTTACCCGTTAGAGTACAGGCGTGTCAGAGGTGACCTTCTTATGACTTACAGTATCCTTAACACTTCTGGTCATTCCCTTAAACATCTACTTAGGCTTAGTCACAATACTAACCCAAGAGGTAACACCCAGAGACCGGAGACCCAACATAGCAGAACAAACTGTGGACACAACTTCTACTCCGTAAGAGTAGTCGAATGCTGGAATTTGCTGACGACTGAGCTAGTCCAAACGACTTCCCAGGAGTCCTTTAAGAGGAAACTTGACCTATTCTTAAGCACTAAGGATAACATGTTATTATGATTTACTAAATTCTTTTTTTCTTCTATTAGCGTTTATATACCTAGGTTCTTGCCTGGAGGTATTGGTGATCCACTGGTACTAGACACGGAAGCCCGTTAATCGAAAGCTTCTTCTATTCCGTCCACAACCGTTTGAACTATTTGAAGGGACAAAAAGAGTATCTAGTGTGTCGAGGGACCAGTCATACTAATAATGGTTATCATAAATATGAACATAAGCGAACTTCAGATATTAAGATGAATAAAAGCCTCATCAAATTGTTTTGATAATGCCTTCGTCATAGTCGATGTTTAAAACCATCAATCAGCTCCAGTAATGACGTGTGATTAATAGATTCCTAATTAGTATATTATAACACTAACGTTTGGACCTAATACGTTTATTGCTATTTTTAAGTTAAGATGCTTTTTGGTCCGCCAAAGGATGGATGATGTTTAAAGCATTTCGGATCATGGAATGCAAGTGACAACCCTTTGTTTGGAAAATGAACTAGATATTCTGGAACGAGTTCGATGGTGAAGAGCGAAAATGGTTCCAGTTCTTTTTAAACCACCTTGTGAAAATAGAAAGGGGCACTTCAACCGATTTCTACTATCCTTCTCCACGTTATGATGTGGTCTGTTTTCTTCTTATTTTGTTGTGGAAATAAAAACACGGTAGGAAAATAAGCTTAGTCGTTCTCCATCACCTGTAACATGCATTTGTGTGTATATTAGATCCCATGTTTCTCAGCTTCGTGTTCCAATCCTGCTAACTTGTAAGTTTCCGTACATTTTAAGCGGTTTTAGCCCGTGCTTTGAGGCAAATAATGATGGTTCGTTTTAGGATTAATGCTTCATCTGCACAATCGTTAAATCGGCCTTAAGAATGACTCTCAAGACAACTAAACTTGGTGTGATTTTAATGCCACTGTTAAAGAAGTTCAGGCGGGCTTAATTTAAGACTTAAAATGGAATTCTTTCACTGTAGCAATAAATAACCATCAAACATTATTTGTCAAGAGAGGTAATGTTGAGATCTTTTCATCACCTATGAAGCGATTTTATCACGTACTTATTCTGCCGTAGAACCACACGGGACTTCTGCTTACAAGTCCGAAACTTTGATCTGAAATGTCACTCCAAACTTACAGCTCCCACAGTTTACTAACTAGCCCTAAACCTTGCGGTGTATGATTTCGGCCGAATATGTACTTGAAAACAACGAACGCAATAAGGAAAATATTCTAGCGATTCCAAAAACCCACACAAATTTACGCCAGAATTTTTTGTTATTCGCTACTCAACCATGTGGAATAGACTGCCAATGAACCTCCGATGAAGTGAAACTATAACCCGGTTCCGAAGTCTTCTTGATGATTTTCTTTCCGAAAGTGGATTGTGTCATCTACTGAATATCAACGTGCTTAACAACGATTTATACAAAAAAGGTTCGTCATCTATCTAACTGACTGAAAAGCAAAGTGAAACCTTTGAAACTTTTCATGTCTATTCTATCTCACTTTTATTCATCTTAATATATTATTCTGCTTATGTTCGTATTTATAATTATTACTGTTATTATTATCATTATTGGCCTCTCGACACATTAGATATTCTCTTCATCTCTTCTTGTCCTTCTAAACATATTTTATTCCTAAACATCCAAAATCTACAATTAAAAACAAAAAGCCCCATGTTACACTTAAACAAATAAATTCTCAGATTTTTTAATAATCCCCACAACATATATATATATAACATACAGAAATTCATATTTAAATTATCCTTTGCAATTAATTGTGACTACTATAGCATCATTCTAAATTATTATTATTATTGCACTAATGTTTATACTAATACCCGGTTTCACTCTGTATACTGTTACATAAATCTACACGTATTTATCCGAGTGCAGTAAAGGTTTATTGTTGTTACTATTATTATTATTATTAAATTATTCGTTTATCTCAAAAGTCTATATCCATTACACTATTATGATCATGGTTGGACCCTTTCACTATGTGTTCATTTCTTTTCTCTCTTTTTTTCCTTCTAAATAAATATTATTCTTAAGATTACGAAGCTTTGGATTAAGACAATAACTTGTGTTACGCTGAATTCAATCAGACTCGTTTTATCTTCACCATGTATATACACCTCATACATATTGATTATCTTTTGCACTTAATTGAAACTTTCATAGTATTGTAGTGGATGTCGAGTCGTGGACGGACTATGATCACCACTACTATTCAATTACGCGTCCAAAAACGACTTGGTTCCCTTGATAGCCCGTAAATCAGAAGGCTTTACTAGTCCAGATCAAGTATATTTATTGGCGATCTCGTGGTATCGAAATAATACCGAGACGTGCCAAAGAGTACAAGCGAATAAGCAGTGCGTGAGCAAGCTCGAACCAAACAAGGCGGATAGCGGAACAAGAAGTGAAACTGATACAGTTAAACAAATACAGTAAAACAATCTCTGGTACAATTGGTTACAATAATAATAATTGTTTCTGTTATTCCAATCGTGTTCTTATCGAGACTGGCCGGTCACTACAGGAGCCCCCCGCTAGAAAGGGTTTACTCTTTCGATACGTAGCGGTTTCGTTCGTGGGACTGATCGCGAAACGTGCCATTGTAGGACGAAGGCGTTGGCAGAACAGGGAGTGATCGTTGATCCTCGAGTTGCCACCAAAAGTCTTTGACGTAGAACGGTACCAGAAGGAACGTACTGTATTGATTGCTTGGATTAGCATGCTACACCAGAGTGGTTTGTATCCAGAATCTGAAGGTTGCGTTCGCAGAGGTCCGGACCAGAAACGCTGCAGACGTAGGACGAAACCAGATTGAGCCAAGGAACCAGATGCGACCAGGATAACCATGTTCGGGACCAAATGTATATCATACGTATTTGGAGTCAGAGAGATCGACTGAGTGCGTTGACTATAGCGTGGGTGATCAGGCCAGCTTTCGCCAAGATTGACTAAAGTCGACGATACCAGAACAGCGATGGTCAGAGGCGTAGGCTCGGGGTAAACAAAAAAATGAAAGAAAAAGAGAAAAGTGTAGCTTTCGTGTAGTATAGGGGTAGATTCCTATACTGTATCCGTAGTTGGTTATGAGGTTAGTCGAGAAAGCGTACGGGCAAGCGTACTCGGCGACCGGAACGTGAGACGGTAGTCTCGTTCGAACCTCGTGAGCCTGCAATCTCATCCGCAGTCAAGGGCGGTGTGGTCTGCAGGTCTGGACGTGAGACGGAAATCTCGTCCGTAGACGGGGCAGATGACACGTGCTGTTGACTGGGACGTGAGAATGAGGTCTCAGGTGCATCTAGCGTGGGATCCGAAGTAGATGTAGAAATCCCGCTAGAAGCTCTGATGGGTCTAACATTGGGTCTCGGCTTATCAGGTATAGCACTGTCATCGACGTGTGCTGGCTTGAGACGATCAATGCTGACTGTTTCGATGCGGCCACGTCGAGCAACCTTGAAGGTCTTTTCGTGACGGGAAATCACGTGAAAAGGGCCCTCGTAAGGCTGTTGTAGAGGTTTGCGTACCGAATCTACTCGTATGAAAACATGTGAACAGGTAGATAACTCTCGAGGGAGAGCGACCTGTCGATGTTGTATACGAGTTGACACCGGAGTCAGTGTTCGCATGAATGCAGACAGTCGTTGGACGTAGTCTGATTCGCCGAACTTAGTGCTGCTCCACGTAAAATAAACGGCCAACCTGAGGTGAAGTGCCGGCGAGTACGGCCGCACTTACTCGCCGGCTGAGGAGTTTCCCGCCTTGTATGAGCAGGGAGCTCGACAATGACGGGCACCGGCTCCGAAAGCACGGTGAAACCAGCACCAACCTGGACTCGCTTCCGAAACCGCCTTCTGGCGTGGCTTGGAAGATGCCCGCTTGGGGCGAGTCGTTACGGCCTTACGAGATTGTGACCTGGGTCGGGGGGCGTAGGGGGCTGGCACATTTGCGCGGTCTCGGAAACTGAGACGAGTATGGATACATCTGTCCCTATCCCCATGAGCCGGAGGTCGTCTAGCATCGAGATCAACGTTAGAACGGGAAGTACTAGCAACCAAATAGTCGTCTTTGGTGTTAACTCGTGCTAGAATCTTATCTGCTATGAGGGCCACCTTGTTGAGCGGGGTGTCCTCGAGCAGAGCCGTAAGGGTTGGCTGGATACTGACTGGTAAGGCTTCGAGCCACAACTCTTTGACTATCTCAGAGTCAGCTGTCATGTTTCCTGCAAGGGATTGCAGGCGCGTGAGGTGGTGGCTCGGCTTAGCATCACCCATAGGGTGACGTGCTAATAGTGTCCTCAATCGTTCCTCTCTTGATGGGAGGAAATGTCGAAGGATGGCATCCTTAAGACGGTCATAAACGTTTGGAACGTTCGGATTGAGGACAACCTCACGGACAGCGGTTAGGTGATCCCCGGGCAATGATTCCAAAGCGTAGGCGTACTTCTGCCTTTGATTGGTTATGCGGCGGATCTCAAATTGAGATTCCAGTGCCGCGAACCAGACTTCTGGATCATGAGGGATGAAAGGAACCGGTCGAAAACTGATAACCTGTATCTCGGAGTCTATCATATTTATGTTATTCTTATCGTTATCTACCATATTAAGTTGCCAAAATATTATATATTGAAAAAAATCAATACGAATATATGCAACAGATGTGGATAGATAAATAGACTCACCGGATTGATCTGGTTTGGAGAATGGGCCAAGTTTGACTTGTGCTCGATGGATTGGGTTACCAGCTGTATTGCGTGTTCCAAATACGGCTCACCAGTTGTAGTGGATGTCGAGTCGTGGACGGACTATGATCACCACTACTATTCAATTACGCGTCCAAAAACGACTTGGTTCCCTTGATAGCCCGTAAATCAGAAGGCTTTACTAGTCCAGATCAAGTATATTTATTGGCGATCTCGTGGTATCGAAATAATACCGAGACGTGCCAAAGAGTACAAGCGAATAAGCAGTGCGTGAGCAAGCTCGAACCAAACAAGGCGGATAGCGGAACAAGAAGTGAAACTGATACAGTTAAACAAATACAGTAAAACAATCTCTGGTACAATTGGTTACAATAATAATAATTGTTTCTGTTATTCCAATCGTGTTCTTATCGAGACTGGCCGGTCACTACAGTATCACCCAAAACTATGACTGCACGCACAATCACTTATTCTAACGTCATATCTTACCGCAATAATAAGTTATTTACTTATTAATTTATTCTGTTTTATTTTATTTTTATTACTCGTTTTGCTATACATACATAGTTGTTTATTCTTGTTCTGCGTTAAGATATTTACGTATTCCGCGACTCCTTTATTTCTATTTCCATAGTTTCTTCCTTTTCTCCTTCAAAATCAATTCAAAATTCTTGCCAATTACGCAGAACCTGATTTATTATTACTATTATTATTACTATTCTATTATTAATATTTTATTTTCCTTTTCCTACCTTCCTCAAACATGGCATATGTAATGCTAACATTATTGAAAATTGTGTATTATTGCATTTTTGAAGAAACCCGAAATTGTTGCTTCACAGCACTTATGTACCCATAAGGCGTTTGTGAGTAATAATAATAATATATTTGAGTTTAGTGTCACTCAACGCACAACTCTCTGTAAGTATATAGTGTGTGTGAATGGTTCAAGATACATAGTAATGTGTTTCCCCTACGTTCTGAAATTTACTCAACACTACTTCGAATTCTTCTCAACTCATGAATCTTCCGCTCAGTATGATACAATTAAAAGCATTGGTCTGGTCAACGGGTGTATTCCTCGAACGGGAACCGCAGCCAATGGGACTACGTTAGCAAAAAACAAAACGAACGATTAATTCTTAGTGATCAAGTTCGTTAACTGCAACTCAGAAGAAGCTAATGACATCAGTTGAAGATGACGTCATTCCCAAACTTACTGGTTGTCAGGCATCCTCTCTTTAACCCTGAACAGAACAAGGAGTTATACAGATCATCGATCTCTCGAAACTGTAGTTTCTCAAGGTCAATTAAAAATACCTCAAATGTCGTTCATGAACTATAATTTCACTTAAGAATTTAGTATAAGAAGCTTTAACATTTATGATACTTACTCACGACTGTTAACCCACATGGAAGAGGATAGGCCATTGACAACGATTCTCCAAACAACTCTTTCATCGTCAATCTTTTCCATTTGTTTCTAGTTGCTATTCATCCTCTTGATGAGTGCTTACAATTCTCAACTCAATGTGTTCCTTGTTCTTCATTTTTTCTTCTTGCTTTCAGAATTCCAAGTCAGGGTTTTTCTCATGATGCAATACAATGAATTCTGCCACGTATGTCCTATCCACCTCCAGCATTTTTTCCAATTTCCTCTTCATCTTGAAGCTGATTTGTTTTCTCTTACAGTAGGCTGTGGCTTACGGTATCTGTACAGTAGAACTGTCTTGACGTCCATATCGAAGATTCTGACTTTGATGTTGGTTTTCAGACAGTTGTTTTGAGTTCCATATGTTATTCAACTGTAGGAATGGGGCCTTCGCTTTGCCTATCCTTGCCTTTACATACTCATCAGGTCCTTCTTGTCCATCGATGATGCTACCCAAATACGTGGAAGTTTTCATCTCTTCCAGAGCTTCTCCACCAAATGTGATTTGGTTGTTGTTTTTGTTGATATTATGGAATCTCTAATGTAACATAAATAGGATTTTTTCAGATTATAAACGGACCCTACTGAACTGAAATAATAATACATACTATGCAGGACTTAAAGATGCCACAGGTATTTGGAATTCGACAACAACTTTACACGTGACACCTTTATAATCAAAGTACACCAACCCAGTCAAATCAGAGGTCAGCAAGTTATGTATTCAAAGACATATTTGGAAAGCTATCGATATGTTGAGAAGCGTTTGATCTAAGCTGGCTAGTAGTTCGAGGGATGCGTGACAAGACGTACCCACTCGCGATCCTGTGTGGGTGCGTGATCGAGCGCCTTCAGTAAGGTGTGTCCAGTAAAACCACTGTCGTCAGCATCAATGTCAAAGATCTACAGAATAATTTATATTGTGGTTTTTTTACCGCTACAAACTTGCCCATTTGATTTCACGACAAGGCCTTTGGAGCTGCGATAAGTTCGCGGAAATTGTCTGAGTCTAAACAACATTTTGTCTGTATTGTTGGTGTTTATTCCCTCTGCCGAGTGTGTAAAAGTTACTTGTGGACGACGACACGATTAACGTAATTACGTCTTGACAGGCATTTATACACCCTCCAGTTTTCTGTGTATATTGTGGTACCCGGCTCGACATACTCCATCGAATCGGTAAAATTGTTGCAGCTTTTTAGTATCTGACATTCTGGAAACATCCCTCCTGTGATGATGTATCATATATACCATAAAGCTGTCTAGTTTATTTAAGGAACTACTACTTACCCAGTTTTCTCTCACACTTCAACCTCTATTGAATTCGCTTTTTCTGATGACCGTTTTATCGATTACTACAGTTCTTCTGAATTATCTAAACCATTGATTGAAGTTCATTATCCTTGTTGCACGTACATGTTCCCATTATTGTGATAATTAGAAGTATTTGGATGGTTATACGAACTAAGGATCCCCGAAATGATGTGATTTAAACCAAACAGAACTTAGTGAGCACAAACGAACGTTTTTTTTAATTCAAAATCAGGCAGACACTAAGTACAAAGAATTCATTAATTCACACAAACATCACAACCCTCTCAGCTTAAATTATAATCTAAGTTTCTGTAATCAATTTATCGTCTTCTTCCCAGACTTTGTATTGAATGCAGACTCTGTATTATGTAGAATTTACTCATTAGTAATAAGATTACCAACCAAAACTGAAACGAACTCACCTGGGCCCTGTAATGGTATAGAATCACAATGCCGGTTGTGTACTGAAGTCACCGATATCTAGAGTTTGAATCATAGACTTTCCAACGCTATTCACGAAATAATGTAGAGCTCTCATGTCGCGACGTTATGACCAATTTGCTGTTCCCAGCTTGCATTATCTTCTTATATCGTGTCACCTTGACTTTTATAAAAATGTGATACATATGCCTTTAGCTTTTCACGTTAGAAAACACAAGGCCATTGTTCCAGTTATCAGATAAATATTATGGCGATCGGTATCCGATATTATCCTTAAACTTCATATATTGCTGTTCCTGATGACCGTTTCCAGATAAAGCCCAACGGTGTATAAATCAGAAGACGAATACGAAGTGTTGATAACGCTTATTATCGCACTGCACACAGATCACGTAAACCACAGTCACACGAAGCAAGAATGATATGCGAGTGACGAAGAGCAAGCGAGTGAGTCGATGAACAGGATTAAAATATACATATATGTGCATGGGAAAATGAATGAGTCATCAAATAATTTAAGCGACTAACACTTAAGCTAGCAGAATGAATATGTGCGGTAAACAATGCTCAAGCATTCATTTTCACACAAGCGCAACAATGATAAAAGTACAAGTTGTTGTACGAATGTCTCTGTCTGTTAAATAAGTTAATAAAAGACCTTAACCAAATTAAATGTGAACAAACTCAAATGTATATGAGCTGCTATAATATGCATTGGTACGTGTAATTAACACATGTGATTCATCTAGGCTTGATCCACCTGCAATACAATCAAATGAAAAATATGGATCTGTCGCATACTCATTAGGATAATCTTGGGGTCGGATTGAATTTTCTGCCTGTGCAAACTTCATATCCGGCAAGCTGGTCCTCTGACCGCTATGGGAAAACTTGCTATCTCCTCTGATTCATCATTCTACTGACTAGGGATTTTACTCTACATACCTTAGTTGTGAGATATCCAACATCTGATACAATAACATCAGAAATGTGACTAAACTTCGACTCATTCGGAACATATTTGTCACATTCATCAGTAATATCACTGATGATAAATCCATTGTGAGGACAAATAACGTCTGATATGACACTATAAGGATTATAATCAGATTTTAACTCATTTAAAACCTGTTCCTCACATTTAAATAAAATTGAACTTGAAATAAATGAATCGTTGGGACAAACCACATCTGATAAAATAATATCAAAGTTCTCATCAGGATTGGGTGCACTCGACATATATTCGACATAATCGCAAATAATTTCATTAGAAATAAATGAATCACGAGGACAAGGCGTATCTGGTAAAATAATGTCATGAATCTGACCAGAGTATGATTCCTTTAAAAAATTCAACTTACCATCACTTGCAGCGAAATGAAAAGTAGTATTACAAACTGCTGCATGTGTCCAATTTTAACACATTTAAAGCATTTACCATTACGAAATGCACATGAATTACATGAGTGAAATTTGCCAAAGGACAAATATTTACCAAACTTGTGCTCTTCCCCGTGAACTGCCTCACAACTCCTCGGAATTTTTACACTTTACATGGTCTATTAGTGTAGTGAATGAGAACACATGTGAGGACAACGGATTATATAATTAACACAAATTACAAAGTTGCTTGATAAAATAGAAAAATCATACTCTGATACTTCATTTGCCAAATTTTCATTAGCTGTCTCAGGCTTCATTGTTCCCTGATTTCCACAACAATTGCTTTCTGTTTCTGTTCTTCCCTTCTCGATCTTTTGCTGCCAAATATTTTATTCCTGACTCACGTTATATACTACTTATGTCGATATAACTAGGACACACCAGAGTAGTAGTTCCTTCAGAGTTAAATAAGGAAATGAAATAGGTTTTTCAAGAAATTTCAAAGTTTTTACTACATTGTACGCTTCTTTTCCGATGAATGTAAGAAAATGAACCAAAATATTAACATCTTTTTCGGTTATAGTCTAGATCTCAAACCTTCCTATATAATCCACCAAAAGTTGAATGTACATCCAACTGCTCCATCACAGGCTCCACTGCGACGCCAATGCGATGATCAGAAGAATTTGAGTTATTTTACTAACGAGGAATCTCCGAAATGGTGCAATTTAAACTAAACAGAACTAGGTGGGCACAAACAAACGTAATTTATTCTTAATTCAAAATCAGACAGATATCAGGTACAAAGGAATTATTAGTTCATACAAACACTACACATTTTTGGTAATAATCTGTATTAAGCAAAAAGTTACTCAGCTCTTGAAGACTTCTACCTCCAATATATATTACATAGAAACACAACATCGTTGCGATAGTCTGGACACTATCAAGCAGTCATTTGAAAGCCGAAATCACAAATATTTATGACATATGGCTCTGTCAATTATCACGTGACAAAATCCTCAATCAGAATACCGACTTCTATAACCTCGTGCCTGTGCTAAACCAATTACACGTCAACTAACTCTAGTAGCCATGAGTGATTTCTGAATCCTTATTCGTCCACCATACACTCACGCTTGTTAGAAACAGACGGTTATTTAAGCAAAGCTGCAACTGATGGTCGTCATCGTCTGTTGTTTGAGTCACGACACCACAAGATCCACCCAGGTGTCTTTCTCTTTCGCTTAGTTTACCTACTTGAGCATTAAAGTTACCAGCCACGATTACTACATCAGGGCGCCTAGCATTTCGGGAAAGGTCGGAAAGCTTTCTGCAAATCTTTTACATCTTTTAAATCATCTGAGCTGCAGTCAATGGGAGAGTACGCAGAGGCGAGGAAGAGGCAACGACGAGTGTCCCTATCTTTCTGAGTCCTTACTGTTCCGTTTAGTCGGACAGCACACAGACGACTGTCTACTGGAATCCAGTCCAAAGGAGCTATTTCTGCCCTAGGACTCAATGCTATACCTACTCCAGCGAGGCCACGGGAAGCAGCATCAGGGCTTCCAGATACATACAGCGTGAATCGAGATGGTTCTTGATTTTGACATGGTGAGGTCAAATGAATGACTCTACTCGGATCCTGTATGCGCGTTTCGGAGACGCGGCACACATTGATGGTGCGAGATTCTAAAGTCCTAACTAAGGAAGCCTGTTGTCCAATTTGGCACAATGTTCGGACATTGGAAGCTCCAACACGTAGTTTAGAGCGTGGTTTCAGGAGACCAGGAATAACGTCCCCCGTATTCGTATCGTTTGCCCTAGCGGTGCGAATAGATAAAGGGATGTGAGAAGGGTTAGTCGTGGAGATAAGAGAGTTATTAGGAGGTGGAGGAAGGATTTGAATGTGACCACCTTGGTCTCGTGTGCTGTTACGGGTATGAGGACTGATATCACTTCCCGGCAACCCACACCGTGGAAGGGTGTTTCTTGAGGGACTTGAAAAGGAAGTTGTATTAATGTTGGTCTTCAAGACCTGGGAGCGTGGCCACAGAGCCCAGGAGGCGACTGCTTGAGACCGGTCGCACACAGCCTTTTTGTGGGAGGTTTATGACATGTTAGGTCCGTTCTTCAAAGGGCTTTACCGCCGGAGACGGAAGTCCGTGAGGTAAGGTGAAGTGTGACACTTTTAGAGTCGACCTTTTCTAACCCCCTCCTTCCTTGTGAGAAGGAAGCATCGCTGCAGATGCTGGTTGTCCGAAGGAAACAACTTACTGCCGTCACACCCCTTTACAGTCAGCAGTACGATTTCTCCCTCAGACCTTCAGTTGCTGCTTTTAGTCTTCCTCCAATCGACCTGCACGGCATGATAGAACCTACAGGAACATATGTTCTAGCCAATATAGCTCGGTTGAGTCATCACGATAGGCAAGCTCGACCACTACATCAAGGTAGCAGCTACGGAAAGGTAGACCGTTAGAAAGATGGTGTCCACTTTTATTAAGATGTATTATAAAATTCGTTTATGCACTCATAATATCTTCGACATATTCATTTCTGAAGGCTGTAAAATCAGTGCGATGAACAATTACAAGACCAATTATGACATAATAAAGGACTAATTATGTAACAAATAAAGTTCAATAGAATTTGTGTGATTTATAATTTAGGAACGTAAGTTTTCGTGACCACTAATAAGTTTAAACAATAGCCACTTATACCAACGCTACTCGATACTACTGACCAGTTTGGTTAAGTTACTTTTTTTACCTAATCCTATTGACTACTTGACATTCAATCGACGATCATTGTTATCATTGATACTCATTGATTGATAATTTATTAACTAATTTATTGGGAGTTAAATCAGCTTAGATGCAAGAATTATAATAAAATGAACAAGCTAATTACTCAGTGTACGTATATTATCAAAATTAGATTTATCGTCGACCAGAGACAGTTTAATAATATAATCAATATATGTTAAACTATCATTACTAAATCATAACAAAAAATAGCCTTCTAATAATAAATATTTTATTATTGAAGAATAAATGATGGTGTGAACGAAGCATAATTAAGTCATAATAAATAAAGTATAAATTCTATCATCATTTAGAACCAATATATACCAATAATCAAACTTTTCGTGCCAAGAGAAATGGGCGAGAAATATCAGTTTATTTTTTATTAAAAGTAACGTGATAACAATGGTAGTATGGAAAACAATGAAGATAGGATTAAAGTCATGGATATTTGTGTTTGTGTACCAGAATTGCATAAATCGTCTTGACAACACGATGTAACAATTCCTGACCCGGATCTCCTAGCATCAGCTTCAACGCAAACCGGAACACAACTACGACTAGTCACTTGTAGTTTATCTTGAACATATGTTCTTATTGTCTATTAGTAAAAACAGAAAAGTGATAACCAAAGAAAACATATTAGTTAGGCATAAACTAAGTTAACGAATGAGACAAAATAATATAAGGTTTTCAGAAAATTGACTTTTATTCTATTTTTCTTGAGTATTGACAAAATATCAAAGTAATCATATATAGAGTCTAAGATTACTTCTTTGGTAAAATATGAATGCTTTAACATTATAACTTTTCATAATGTTGTCAAATCCACGTTCATGCAAGGCAGTGAAGATATGACAACAATACATAAACAGAATAAAAATATAGGAATGTATATAGAAAACCTCTTCCGCACTATTGAAGCCTTGAAGTCACTGTCATTAAGCAACTAACGGATAAAAACTATGCTATTTCAAATTTATTATAGTCTAAATGGCATCATTTTAAAGCTATGTTGAGTCACTTGTTTAGAAAAAAAGTGTGAGAGATATATGTTTGATACTTTAATCGTTTGTGACGAAAATGTTGAACTCAGTGATATCTGGGATGAGCTTTGTAGCTACTACCAGCCAATTAAATTCAGAATATTGAAACATAGTTGAACTTAAAGTCCCACCAAATGGATTTTTTTTTAAAAAAGGAAACTAGGTTGTTCAGAAACTATTAACATTTTTAATTGATTATTTGTAATTAGTTTTTCCCATTATTCCCATTGAATAAATAATGTCTTAATATTTTTACCCCTCTGTTCTTTGCAACTGCTCAGTAGATAATTTTCAACACACTAGTGTCATTGTTTATTACTTTTCTCAAGTGACCAATTAAATAATTATTTCCTTTGACAGTTGAAGTATAATACTTTTTTACGTAATCTTAACTTATGATCATCTAGTTAGATTTACTTTTTATACAATGATGCATGATATTAAATCGTTCACTAGCTTTATTATATAAAAGTTCTTTCCGTTTTTATTGTTTAAAAACGTTTGGAAAGCATCAACTGCAATCATAGAGCTGTTTCTTAACTTATTGTCCTCTAAATAATTACATGATTTCATGCTTATCGCCGGGTTATCGTTAATTCAATTCTGTAGATTGGGTTCTGTTGTGGTCACTGTTCTATGTGATTCAACATATTATGCACTATTTTAATGAAGGCAGTCATCAAGAGATCCAGTTTGACCTAGGTTTTGTTCTAGTTAACACTCGTCAGCAAACCAGAAATCTAAAGGGAAATGAGTATTCCAACGAAATTCAAATGAAGTTCATTAACATAACATTCAAAGATATCGTCTTTAAGTTTTTCAAGCAGCTAATGACCTCTTTTAGAACTGACTAATCAGTGAGTAGTTATCAGTTCACGTTCAGATCATTCGAAATCCATATGGTTAAGTGGTAACACTGGACAAGCTGGTTCGAGCGTTGAGTGAATTAGTTGTTTCTTGAATATCTCAGGTACACCTTGACGACAAATCCCAACTAACACGAAATCTAATTTTAAGGCTTCCAACAAATTATCTGTAATAACCCAATATAACTTTTAGCCTTCTCTGGGTTAAGAATTGTTGATTTGCAGTAATCTAACTGTTAGACACTTATATTCTGAGTTAAACACTTACCGTTAGCTATCGGAATTTAATATTTACTTTCATTTTACTTAAATTTTCCTCCTATACCTATACTTTTAGTTAACTGGACAGGATTTTTAGCGAGCTTTGGTAATTGTCGTTAAATAAAAATACTGTACCAATTATTTACAGATTTACCAGAAGCATAAAGAATGCATTTGTGCGTACAACGTGAGATTTAAATATGATACGACCTCTGTTGATTCCGCTCTCATAGATGATCAAATATAAAATAGGTGATGTGTGATGAATTAAGTGTTTCTACAAATTATTACTTAGTTTACATAGTTTATTTAATCATTAAATTGCAAAAATTAAGATATTTATTGAAATAGACTAGTTTTTTGAAAGGAATAACCAACCACGAAAATTTCTTTCTTATTAATTTATGTAGACTTGATTTTTGTAAAATCTACTCAACAGAACAAACGAAAACGTTTTGCAAACATTTACATTTTAAGTAATCCAGTGGGATAAAGGAACAGTATTGTCGGTCAAAAAAGACTAGGACTATGTTCACTTTTTTTTCTGTTATCAAGGTAAAAAATCCATTTTGTGATCACATGGTAGCATTTTTCACATGATTTAGTTTTTCATTGTAAATACTACTGATCATCGGTGGAATTATATGACAATAACAGCAACAGGTAAATTGTTAAATTTAGATAATGTGAGACGTAGGGTTCAATATTAAGTCACGTATGGAAAGTGTGCTAAGTAGTTAGAAACTAGAGCAATGTTGGTTTTTATCACGTCACAATTTTCAATATTTTGATAACTTCTTTCAATTAGTACATGGAAAAATTTGAATGCAAAAATTGAATGGTCGTTATCAGTTACGTAAATGCCTATGGAAATTCTCAGAAAAAGTATTATAAATGTTGACATAAAAGGTATATTTCCCATTACTTACTGAACAGAAGGTACAACCATTTTGTATTTCAGTATCCTTAACTCTGAATGGGTCTTGACACTTACTACACACATAACAACGATGGCCTAAACCTATTTTTGAAAAAAGAAACATAAATTTATTGATAGTAGTAAAATGCATAACAATTAGCAGTCAAGATCTCAGTGTTAATCTATTCCAAAGGTAAATAACTGCTGAACCAGGATAGATTCTAGTGAATTGTACAAATACTGAGATGGATTTCAGGAATAAATGAATAAAATTATTCAAAGGGTTATGGTTTATGTACACAAATGGCTTTGACCAGTATATAATTTTTACGTTACAGTTAAACTAACAGAAATTCTCATAATTAAGAGAAAAATCTGTTGTCGTTACTTGCTAACAAACATATGCCAATTAGAGACTGACCAGTTGCAGTCCTAAACATCAATCGGAAGATTCAAACAAACAATACTAAGTGAATTAGAATATTGTTTATGTTTTCGCGATTGTACTATACTCATCTTAAGTAAATGGGCTTTTTGGATTTTTGAGAAAACTAGATCTTCAACTACCATACTTATTATCTCTTATCATAAATTCTTTTATAAATACTACTAAAACTATAGGTGAAAACGAATAAAAAAGTTATCAAAATACACATTCTGTGGTTTTTGTTACACAGAGAATGATAGAGGATCAACAACTAGTTATTAAATGAGAATAATAATTACTTTCATGGTCAACATAGTTGGATGCCAACTGAGTGATTTGGAAGTTAAGGGCTCGTGTGCGAAACCAAAGGTCTTGTGTTCGATGCCTATGTGCTAGATCGTGGATGTGGACTGCTGAGGAGTCCTATACAAGGATGAAATGGCTGTTCAGTACTCACAGATTTTCAATATTGATCTAACCTAGGCTGGTTAATGATTTCAATGAAATTCGACAATTTCCACAATCCCATACTGATAATAATTACTGTACACTTTTAAACTCCAAGCTTTAGTGTACTATTCGGTTTCAACTGAGTGGATGGATGTTTCTGTGTTTTTCACAAAACCTTAGTATCTTAGGTGTACATTGTTGATTGGTCCAACACAATGATGAAATGACTGTTCAATAATCCATATTTTTGGCAAAGTCTTATCATACCAATGTCACTTATCAATAAAAAAGCATCATTTTCACTTTATACAAAAGAATCTGTATAATATTACCTCAATAAAAGCTGAAGTATCCTAATTTTAAGTGCCTTAAAGAAATATATATTATCGACTATCCTTAACTGAGCAGTATAAATATTCATATATATTAGAGTAAAAGCATGATGACAATCTAGTTCAAAACGATCGTTCGCTTACTTGTTTTGTTCTAATTTTTACAATGGGAATCTTTGATATATTTTTTCAAGTTGATAAAAGGATTTAATGTGTCTGAAAAGTTTCTTTTCACAAAATGACATTTGACTTAAAACATCTAATATTAAGAAAATCTATTATTTATACGAATGAAGCACTAATGACATTATTATATAAGATTAATGGATAAATATGTGAAGCTAGAATTTCAGGGTTTTATTTAGTCATATATATACTCATAAAATATACAGAGAATGCTGTATTATTTTGCTCTCAAATACTAAGTTAGGAAAGATCTGAAAACTTTCAGATATGTTGTTTAGAAAGTACACTAATTAACTATAAGTGGAGACTTTTAAAAATATATCATATATTTAAGCGTTCTTACTTAGCATCTACCCAAATACTTGTTTCAACATATAATGCAGAACAGTACATAATCATAAGATTATGAAAATGTCATCAACCATAAATGTAACAACTAAGCTTTTCTGGTCATGACTGACCTCCTGTATTTACGCTAACTTGTTACTGGTTGGTTGTAGTATCATATTTAGTAAGTCTTTAGTATCGGCGAACTTCTAGTTCAAGTAAGCAAGATAAAGTCCCTCGAGTTTGCAGATAAAACAACGAAGAGATGAACAAAAAGTAATCTGTAGAATTTGATAATCATTAAGAGCTAGAAGAACAAGGCGTTGTTCGATACTAAATCATTAATCAGTGTACATTTATATGAAGCCATCTACCTACTGGTTGATAGTTTTGAAAACTCACTTAAGACATAAAAAGTAATTCATCTGACGGGTCTTGTTCACAATTTCTCTAAACAACTTATGTTTTGCGACCGAAAAAGATTCTCATTCACTTTCAATTAATGCAACTACCTTCAGAATGTACGATATGAGACACATTAATTAGAGTCATGTAATAGATCTCCCAATTAAGTTCACAATACATGGAATTTTAAGTGCATTTATGTAACATTATCGGTCCCTTCAAAATCGTTTCTGGATACATATAGACTTGTATAAATCGGATGAAAAAAAGTTTTATTATGATAATTTAAATTTTAAACTAAAATGAATTCGCATGATATCCTTTACAGACCTAAGTGATATTGACATTAAATAGGAATAATATATTTGTAAAATCTCAGCGAGTGAATTTGAAGTAAATCCAAAGTTTTGCCTGGCAATCTGGTCCAAGCTGTTTCAAGGAAATATCTGTGTAATCACTATTGTGTAATCAAGTTGTCAATTAAATATTCACACACTTTAAAAGCAGAAGCACGTTATTTTTTACTAGTCCACTGATTTTCACAATTAATCTCTAAATTGGTTCACTCAGTGATCGTTCTAAAAATATGACTTTTTATGGAATTTTTGGATTTTGTGTTAAAATTAGTTATTCTTTATTATTTTATCGACAAAGAAGATGTAAAAATAATAATTTTTTTCTCTTTTTTATTTGTGATTGTTCGGATCTTCTCGTTGTTTATGTTAAGTACCGGACTTCGAATCAAGTCAGACCTTAGCATTAAAAATACTTAAAGGATTCAAACACAAACAAATAATAAAATTCATTGTCATTACAAAGTTTAGTGGATATCTGAATTCACTAGCTCGACAGATAATGCACCAGGCGTTTGAAGTAAAAGGCACTGGGATTGAGTCCCAGAATGAATACTAACATGGATGCACGCACATCCAGCTGACGAGTTATAAGTAGGACGAAACGATTGTCTTCAATTCCACTGTTACAGAGTGAATTTAGTATGCCTAACAATAATGGTCTCAAATTTTATTTAATTTCAAATTTTTATCAGTATAAACGACTGCCGGATTTGTTGTTAATTTAGGAATATATACTGACGAAAAAATCTTAAGTTAACTTACCTGTTGACGTAAAAATCACTAAAAGTAGAATGGGGAAGAGACGTAACATCATTACATTGAAATTGTAGATCATCAAGATGATAGAAAATACGAGAAAAATAAACAGACTAATTCCATATACTAGTCAAAATATCGCTATCAATTACAACTAATAAAAAAGATTCGAATTATCACATTTATTTAAGTCTGTCTGTATATCTAATCTCTTAATCCTTTAGGTTATTTTTTATATTATTCGCGAAGTTCAATTGTATTGGTTTGCTAGAGTTGGTTATTTTCAGGATTTATGATTGGTTACAACTGGGACAAAATTGTCTGAAGTCGAAAAGTTTTTTTATTTGTTTTTGACGTTAGAGTAAATCCAGACCATGTTATTTTGGGGTATTCACCAGATATTGATCTCCAATAATTTAACACTTATGGGATAATTATTAGTATATGTTACTTTGAGAAATAAGTAGTATGTAACACCAATCGGAAGTGGAAAACCTGGCAGCAGATGGCTATGAAGGTTGACTTGAAGAAAACAGAAACGGAATTAGAGAGGAATTATGAGTCGGAAGAATCATACTGAATGTGATGAAAATTTGCAAATGAAGTATTTAATGTATGGTTCTTATATTTTACCAAGATACTCTGTGATTTTGCTTTAAAATGTATTTAGTTATCCCATCTGTATTCTTGTTAACAAAACACTACTACAATAGAAACTGACTAGCTAATGAGCACTTGTTTGATAGTTTAACCAGGATGTGATGAGAAGAAAAATAAGCCATGAATAAATAATTCACAATATGAAGTACCCCAGAAGATAAATAGAAGTTACGTTATGAAAGGAGGTATCCTGATGCCATTGTTAAGCCCTTAAACATTAATCAAGTTGATATGCAAAGTTTCGAAATATCTTCAGCTCTGTTCACAAAGCGAAACGGTGAACCTTAATTAGTTTCTAACCTTCTTATCGATCAAGTTCCGTAAAATTAAAAAACTTGAAATTTGATTCGGCACAATGGTTCAAAACAGGTTTGTTCATATAGACACCTATTACAGATTGGAATTAGGCATTTCATTTTCGTGGATTTCTTTTGTATTTATATAATTATGAACGAAATCGGAATTCGTTTCAACACTTCTACGAAAGATTTTTTTTAAGTCTGACATAAAACCAACTCTCTACTTTGCATCAATAAAGATTACTTGATTTCAAACGATTTTGTTTTTACTCCGAATACATTTAATGATAATAAAACAAAGTCAATTTTATATGTTCACAGTGTTCAGGAAATATTATGCATTGAATGGTTTTATAGGAAAGCAGAATTCAAATATTCGAATAAAAATAAGGAAGTTGTTTAAAAATTAAAATAAAAACAATCGTTTTAAAACAAAAAGTGGTAGATTTATATTTATCAAAACTGTTTATAAATTGAAGGTTTTTAATAAAAAAAAATTAGAACACTACATAAGCGAACGACATTGTTTTCAATGAGATCGTCATTAGGCTGTACTCTAATATACATGAACATTGATATGGATCTATGAAAATATAGGACCAGTCAACGCAATCTACGAGTCAATGAACGATTTCAAAGAGGATATATCTAGTGATACCTTGCCTGATAAACTAACGAGGGGATTAAACTGGGCATCCTACGCAGTTATTCTTTCATTGACATTTCCTAGTAGACCAGTGATATCTACTCAAACAGAGGTTAAGTTACCTGAGCTTGTCTCTTTGATGTGCATCTACAAATTGAGCTGGGGAGATAGCTACATTCGATGTTCCAGCATGCAGCGAAACCAATGAATGACTGAATATCACTCTGCTTTGTTTGGATAGGACCAGACAAAAACAATTGACATCTCTATCTTGGCACATCTAGTTGACAGTGATCGTATAGCGAATAAAACCAAAAGATTTGGAGTGATCTATTGCATACCTTCGTCACTCTCCAATGGAGTTCAGTCCCGTCTCCTACATATAACGGAAGCTATTAGGATCCAAACCAATAACCATAGTTCGTGTGTTCAGGTGAAATTCATAACAAACCTGCCTGTTCCTTGGCCAGATATGATTCAACAAACGACCTTATTAATTTTTACATCCCGTTTCTCTCCGCTTCTTATCTCCTTCCGTCTCTGTTCTTCATAAGTTAAAAATTATTGTGCCGGAAATCAACAGATTTTGAAACGTACTCAGATAACAGGCCAGCTCATGCTTATACTATGAAGTTCATAGTGATAAAAATACTAATTAACGGAGTTTGTAATCTTATTACAGAGAAAGAATACCAATCGAATGAACTGAACATAATATTGTCTAAAAGTAGAGGAAACAATTATGGTAAAGAATTCCTAAAGAAGATGTGTAAAAATGAAAGAAAAACTAAATCAGAGAGTAAATCGAGCGAATGAAAAGAGACCGTTGTTAAATAAGAAATTGAAAGGAAATAAGAAAATTCTACACAAACGTGATGCAAAAGTTTATTTTTGTACTAATCATAACATACGATCAGCGTTAGTAAAAGTTAAGGATAGACTTCCAAAGGAAGAACAATCGCCATTATTGCGATGCAAATTACGAGGAAGAAAAATCTAGACCTTTGAATGTAATGTTGAAGGAATACAAAGGGTGTTTGAAACGTGTCTCTAAATTCTCGGATGATCTCAAGAGACTTCAGGATAGATTAGCAACAGCGTTTCATGCATTAAAAATAGGACACAAGATCAGCTTTGAAGAGACCAAAATACTTTTGAAAGAGTTTGGAGCCCACGAAGTTTGGTATTCAACTAGCCAGCCCTTTGCAAACGATCATTAACAAGTAAATGAACCTTATCTAAATCCACTCTGTTTATTTGACATATAGCGTTATTTCAACAGAAACTAATGTGAAAATTTTAACACCACAACTATGTATTTGATGTTTCTTATTTTACATACATATCGTCATCGTAAAAACATTTACTATTTGCGCTTTTATTTTTATTTTTACTTTTAACAAACAGATAATTAACATTCACTAACCAGGTATAAACTATTAATAGCTTTAAGTCACATATACAAGCACACTTATTTATTTTCACATTGTAGATGTTTCATATAATCAACATCTTACTGATTCATAACATCCCACTTACTTAAGTCAACATCTAAATATGATGTATTAAGCACTTGGCATAGATTTAATTTGATTATTAAACGTTATAAATTTTTTGATAATATTGATTTTGACTAATACTTTAAAGTCTATATGAGTTACTTGGATAAAACGTTGGAATTATCTAATTTCAATTACGGAGATTATTTCAAATGTAAATACCATAAATAATATCTTCTATAAATTCATTCCCCAAATTTTATCAAATTATTCTGTTACGTCCCATCCCCGTCGCCGCTTTTGTCACGTCCTTGATCTGTCTACCCACTTTCGTGCCGAGGATAACTTGTCTAATGTAGATTAAGACCTTGACGCGATAGGCTTAACCTTGAGACTAGTATGTGTGAGTTCGAAGCGGGGGCAGAGAGACGAAAACCATTCTATCCCTGATTGACTGACAAGCACGCGAGAGAGAGAGAGGGAGAAAACAAGACAACTGGAACACTAATCGCTTTATTCCAATCTCGATCTGATAACCGAATTCCGAATTCAGATTAGTGTAAAAAGAAACATGAATAAATAGACGACTAACCTGACCACAACGTACAATAATTAGGAAAATACAATTATGTCCAAAACTGGGGGATTAGAGTAGAAAATAGAGTAAAAAAGGGTACGTCTAAATTACAATAGCTTTGGAACAAAAAAGGCTATGGCAGTGACTCATACATCAAACGAAAGCTTATGATATGTAGAATAGACTAGGGGCAAAAGTAAATGTTACTGTTACACAAGCTTTGAACTAGATGAAATAACGTCCCCCAAAATAGCTTCCGTAGTTTGTTAAGGCTTCTTGTTTCGCAGTTCACATCATATTCTTTCAAATATTGATGAATATTCATATAAAATATTTTCAAGTCAATTTATTCAAATTTGGCCTACTTCCTCTATTGAACTAGTGACTAAGACATTTTTATTTCTTTATTCTTATATATAAGGCCTGATGAGGATGTAAATGAAAATAGTATTGTTCACTTATTTGTATCGTCCTAATTTTCATCATGGGATTCTTTAAATTCTCATTGAGAAAAAGTAAGAAAAAATATTCTTGGTGGATGGTGATTTTCTTTTTACTGAAAATAATTTAAGTACGTAATATGACGAAGTTCCGAAAATGTAAAAATATAAGATATTGATTGAATACGAAAACAAGCCATCGGATCTAGATATGGACTGTCTAAATAATATTGGGTTAGAATTATTCATTCGTTGATAATTTTACTGTGTGCATCGTTTGCCCCTTTGTCAAAGAGGCGCTACACAGCTGAACTTCGAATTCTAGTTTGACATTTGAAATTTAAATGCTCAGAAATGTGATAGATAAATAAAGTAGACCTTTGTGCTCTGTTTCTCTAATGTACTACTCCTATATCTAATTGTAAACTATTGTATAAGATCTAAGGTAGTATGTGAATAGTTTTACCTGCCCTTATTTATGTAAGTGGATCTTGTATGATATTTATTATAGCTAGTTTTTAAAGGCACTAATTGTACTGCCATATACTACCACTCTTTAGTTAGTCTTCCCAAAATGCAATCATCCTTCAACACCAGATAAAGGCTTTTTATTACCTTTATTAGCTTCCCTCTTGAGTAATATTCACTAATAAACTTCTTGATATGCTTATGAAGATAGTCATTTTCTCAGAAATATTTCCTCAGTGTTTCACATTTCTCTTTGGGTTTTTCTGAGAATTTGGAAGGACCATGTTCATAGACTCTTGAACACAAGCTGTAAAGACAAAAGAAATGTCTCTCCCAACTTCTTGAGATATATACTGAAAACATTTTGCAGTCATGCAAACTGATGAAAATATGTGTAGCCTAAAGTTAATGGACAAAATAACTCTAGTCATACATCACGTATTTCGCAAACCAGTTATGAATGTTTACCTGTTTGTATACTTCATACTTTTATCAGACTAACAAAGCGTTAACCATTATCACAGATTGAACACAGACATCACCATGCTTCAAATAATTTCAAATGATCCAAACAAAATACTGTGATATTTTGTTTGAAGAACCTACAGCAATAATGAAAATGTTAAGCTAGACAGATTTAGTCATTAAAAGTTAGTAATATCAATTAATAATTGACTTTTCCACCCAGTGATTTGATCGTTTCATTAATTCGAAATTGAACAGACTTTAAGTGTATTGTGCTCAAATTAAATCAGGAAGCTGGATTTTAGTTGCTGATTCGGATAACTTTAAATTATTCAGCTCAGAGAATGTAACTCCATCAAAATAATCCACCAGAGCTACAAATCTCCAACATCTCACACTGGTTTGGTTTAAAGCTTGTGTGTAAGAAAACAGGTAAACGTTCTATTTTATGATCAAGATATTATCCACTAAACATTTAAATATTAGGAAAATTTTCTCATTTCAAAAATCCCAAAAGTATGTTTATCTATAGCAATTCTGCTTCAACTTTTTCATCCATTCAGTATAATGTATTACAATCTTAAAACTTTCTTCAAGTAAACTAATAATTTCTAGCTGTCAGCTACTTACAGTTTGAATTGCTTGATAGCAGTTAAGATAATATTTTATCATATTGGAAACTGATTTGTCTAAATCTGTGAGTTATTCAAATTGAAACATAAATTCACAATCCAAAAATCAAACTTTAAAGTTCAGTTAGTTAGATAATTTCATACACATAGTTCCCTTTATTATTTTGATGAGAGCAAGAACAACGATTCTAGCGGTTAGTTATAATTAATTGTTGTTGAAGACCGAAATATTACGTCGTTAATTGACATGACATAAAGCTTAATAACCGTTATTGATTTATGCCTTTGGGATTTTTCTAAAACTTAGTGATTATTCCTACTGGTTTGATAATTAGTTATCATTTGATAACGAGTGGTTATACAAACAAACAAGCTCTTGCAAATTTATTAAAATGTCCTTCTTTTCATATGGTCCTTGTTTATGTAAATACCTATATCCTTTTCCTTTATTTCATGAGTATATAGTTCACAGTCAGTACCGAAAAAAACAATCAAAGAATGTTAAATGACAGTTATTTAGCTATAATAAGCAAACTTAGTTCAGTGTAAACATTCTAATGAGATGCGTTCATAAAACTGACCATATGTTTATCTGCATTAAGATATATTCACGGTAATACAATTTGGCTACTAGCTCAATTTATTTAATCTAAGGTAAACCTCAAGGGAAATCACGGACGATATTCCTGGTAAAGGGACAGTTGAATGATAAATTCAAAAATAAATTGTAGTGTTCCCCACAGAGTGTGTCTGATGTCAAAATGATTATACTGTATATCGAAGTTTGATAAACCCAGAACTTCATTTAGAACGCTTTCACTATCTTAGATCAATTCATGATTTCAACGTAGTTCATTATTCACCACAACCTCATTATAATAAACGTTATTTGGTTTGCTTATAATCATGACAGATAAGTCAAAAGATATCATCTTTAAAATCTAAACAGATTAGGTAAATAAACAATGGTTAGTGATCTACGACCAAGTCAAGACTGCTTTCAGTGAACAAAGTATTAAGTGTAAAAATAGTCTTTTCCCTTGATATGTTGTCGAAACAATAATTATAAAAAATTATTACTATTCGTTTAGCAATGTAACTATATTCCATTTTATCGAACCATAATACACTGATTGTATTGTAAAATGACAGCGATTTTATCATTCTTTGTATAGAAAATATTTTATATAGCTAAATAAATTCGGACCTAATTTTAACTATTTACTATCAAACAAGTTTAATTTACTTTCAACTAGTGTTGATATATTCATTTATTACTCAGAATCAATTGCTTAGTGAGTGTTTGAATCAAAATATACTGAGTTCGAATTTCCATGTACAAAACACTGGGAGGTAGGTACATCCATGGGATATCTATGAGATAGTGTTAAGATTCTAGTATCCAATCAAAACCTAATGCTTTTGAAGTGACCACTAATTTATTTCCCCTAAATGTAGAATGTCTAACATTATATTAATGCATTCCAATTAGCAAGTCCTCCTGTAGCTCTTCTGGGGTTGTTGACGTTCCCAAGCCTGGATAAACAAGGAGAGTTGGGTATAGGATCAACAAACCGATCCCGTAGAAAAAAACCTTGCTAAAAAAATCGCTAACTAGGATAAACGAATTAAACCATTTAAACTTAATGGACCCAAACATCAGTAAAATAAGTCAAAGTTGTAAACAAATTCACACTCTCCAACACTTTCGTTTAAGGCATTTTCCAACAATTTTATACGGGGAGTGTCATGTGTCCGTGACTTGAGTAGAATCAGTAAGTTTGTTGTGACTGGTAGGTTATTCTAGCCTCTGGACAGACCAGTGCTCCTTGAATCATATTTTGACCTTGATATAATTACTCGCTTATTAGCGTTGACTGTTTTATATGATAGTGTGTGCGTGCATTGCTTACCCTATTCATTATGTGTCCGTAACCTATTTTTGTCTGACTATATATATTGAGTCATGCTTGGTTAAATGGAGTCGGTTCACTCTCCTTCTCCACGGTGCATCATTTCGTTTCGCTCTCTCCTCTTTGCTTTGCCGCTTCTTATTCTGAATCTCTATCCGCGTAAACAAATGCCTAAAATAAATTCCCTCAACGCAACCCGTACATGGCTTCTTATTACCGCCGTCATACAAACGGGGTTAGCCTAGGTAATAGACGGATTTAAGTAGAAGATTTATATTCATAGCATATTCACACATTCATCAAATTCGGATTTATATCCAGCCAGCATCAAGTTATTCATTTTTCCAGTTTAATCTTTCCAATGTTCTAAAATGTATAAATTTCTGCGTCATATATAACTTATAAGTTTTAGTAAAACCCATTTTTATGAGTGATTCTCTTTCTTTTGGAAAATAGCTTCACTCTTCAAACTATTTAGGTAAGTTAATGCAGTTGATGGTAGATATTTATCATAATTATCCTCTGGTATATTCGAACAGTGGGATATTATTTGGGTGTAATAAGTATAAAATGCGAAAGATGTATAAAAATAAATCTGTCAAAAACAAAATCATTTTACATAAATTTCTGTTTTGATAAATGATGAAATTGTAATCCATTTTCATTGTAACAGATCGCTTATTATTACACACTGTCTATAAACCCTGTTTCTTAACTAAACGATGTGTATGGATTTTTTTTATGTGCATTTATTAATACAGGCTTACGTATCACTGTTACACTTATCACAAATAAAACCTGGGTTATGATATTTCACTGAATTTAGGCAGGTATAAATAAAATTTATAATCTGTAGTTTATTTGTAAAGAAAATTCATTGCATAACTCACCAAACAAGTAAATGTTCATCGAGCAGAGAATATAAGAGACAATATTGTGTTACACTTAAATGTATGACCTGTTGAATAGTTTGAGGTAAAATATCTCAGTCGTACTACAAATTCAAACCAGTACCCATAAACTTTGATATGAGAAGTTTGAGGTCTATAACATGTACCGAAGTCAATACGTGAAGGTAGAAAATGAATTGAATTATGCCATATCACCCGATGTATCTCTGTATTGATTATGGGTACTAAATAGTCCCTAATCAGGAAATCTGAACCTTCCTGCAAGGCTCAGACCAGTTAGTCACTCCATGAACCGATACTATGCCTCAGTATGAACAAACTCGGCTTTCTTCAGAACAACTCTTACTACAACCTACATTCCCTGTTGGGGCGTTGGTATGATATAGGTACGAGACATTCTGCTGCGTAGTATACTATCATCTTAGTTGATAGACGGACATCCAGCATAAGTCATCGGTAGTGTAGGTTATTGAGAGAGATTTCTGTATGTTTTCAGATTTCATCAAATACTAACATCCCGGAGCTAATGAATTCAAGCATTAATGAACTGGTTAATGATGTTATACTAGATATTAAATCATAATTTCAGCTTTGTATGGTAGAGTTTATTCTGATTATCATTGTTTCATATGAATATTCAGATAGTCCAGAGTTTAAATAAATCAAAAGCACTTTAGTCTACTAACTCCGCCTGTAGCTCCTCTGGGGGTTACTGCCGGTCCCAAGCCCGGGTAAAGGAGGAGGGTTGGGCATAGGGTTAGCGACCCCATCCCGTAGAAAATCAACTCGCTAAAAAAACGCTAACCAGAAAAAATCATTCAAACCATTCAAACTCTGCCCTGGGAGTAGAAGGAAAAATGACGTCTCATGATGAAAGCCGAGTTCCTTCGGAAGTCATGAGGCCGATGCACCTTCTTACAACCAGAGCGAAAATTTTTATAGGTACATGGAATGTCCGGACAATGTGGGAGACCGGAAGAGTCTTGCAAATTGCTACAGAAATTAGAAAATAAAACCTGGAGATGCTTGGAATCAGTGAAACACATTGGACGCAGGTTGGACAACAACGACTGTCTTCGGGAGAACTTCTGTTATACTCCGGTCATGAAGAAGAAAATGCCCCACATACACAAGGAGTTGCATTGATGCTGTCCAGAAAAGCACAAAATGCACTTATTGGATGGGAATCTCATGAACCAAGGATCATCAAAGCCTCCTTCAAAACAAAGAGAGAGGGCATTACAATGAACATCATCCAATGCTATGCGCCGACCAACGACTACGATGAAGACGCTAAAGACCAATTCTACGATAGGCTGCAGTCAATCTTCGAGAAGTACCCAACCAAGGACCTGACCATTCTGATGGGAGATTTCAATGCCAAGGTTGGAAAGGACAACACTGGATACGAAGACGTCATGGGACAACATGGACTGGGAGGAAGGAACGAAAATGGTGAGAGATTTGCAAACCTATGTGCCTTCAATAAAATGGTCATAGGTGGCACCATATTCCCACACAAAAACATACACAAAGCTACTTGGATTTCACCGGATCACACTACACAGAATCAAATCGACCATATCTGCATCAACAAAAAGTTCAGGAGGACGATGGAGGATGTGAGAACCAGAAGAGGAGCTGATATAGCATCCGATCATCATTTGCTGGTCGCCAAGATGAAACTGGAACTCAAGAAGCACTGGACAACGGGGCGGACAACATCACAAAAGTTTAATACGGCCTTTCTTCGAGATGCTGACAAACTCAACAAATTCAACATAGCCCTCGGCAACAGGTTCGAGGCCTTTCATGATCTACTCAATGGGGAGGGAACTACCTTGGAGAGCTACTGGAAAGGTATCAAGGAGGCAATCGTTTCAACATGTCAGGAGGTTCTGGGCCACAAGAAGCACCATCACAAGGAATGGATCATTGTTGATACACTGCATAAAATCCAAGAAAGGAGGAAGAAGAAGATGGCAGCAATCAATATCAGCCGAACAAGAGAAGAAAAAGCCAAGGCACAAGCCGAATACACAGAGGCAAACAAGCAAGTGAAGAGGAGCATCAGAACCGACAAACGTAAATATGTGGAAGATTTAGCGATGACGGCGGAAAAGGCTGCAAGAGAGGGAAACATGAGACAACTGTATGACACAACAAAGAAACTTGCTGGAAATTACCGTAAGCCAGAAAGACCAGTGAAAAGCAAGGAAGGCAAAGTAATCAACGATATTGAAGAACAACGAAACAGGTGGGTAGAACACTTCAAGGAACTCTTGAATCGACCAGCTCCACTGAACCCACCCAACATCGAAGCAGCACCCACAGACCTCCCAATCGATGTTGGCCCACCAACAATTGAAGAGATCAGCATGGCCATTAGACAAATCAAGAGTGGCAAAGCAGCGGGACCAGACAACATCCCGGCAGAGGCACTGAAAGCAAATGTAACAGCAACTGCCAAGATACTCCACATCCTCTTCAGTCAGATTTGGGACGAAGAACAAGTACCAACAGACTGGAAAAAAGGACTTCTGATCAAGATACCAAAGAAAGGCGATCTGAGCAAGTGCGACAACCACAGGGGCATCACTCTTCTCTCAATACCAGGAAAAGTCTTCAACAGGGTATTGTTAAACAGGATGAAGGATTCCGTGGACGTTCAACTTCGAGATCAACAAGCTGGATTTCGTAAGGATAGATCGTGTACAGACCAAATCGCAACTCTACGTATCATTGTGGAACAATCAATCGAATGGAATTCATCACTCTACATCAACTTCATCGACTACGAGAAGGCATTTGATAGCGTGGACAGGACGACACTATGGAAGCTTCTTCGACACTACGGCGTGTCTGAGAAGATAGTCAACATCATACGGAACTCCTATGATGGACTAAACTGCCAAATCGTCCACGGAGGACAACTCACCGACTCGTTCGAGGTAAAGACCGGTGTTAGGCAAGGTTGCTTACTCTCACCCTTTCTCTTTCTCCTGGTCATCGACTGGATTATGAAGACGTCAACGACTGGAGGAATGCACGGGATACAGTGGACAGGCAGGATGCAGCTTGACGATTTAGACTTCGCGGATGATCTGTCTCTTCTATCACAAACGCAACAACAAATGCAGGAGAAAACGACCAGTGTAGCAGCAGCCTCAGCAGCAGTAGGTCTCAATATAAACAAAGGGAAAAGCAAGACTCTCCGATACAATACAATATGCACCAATCCAATTACACTTGACGGAGAAGCTTTGGAAGATGTGGAAACCTTTACATATCTGGGCAGCATCATTGATGAACACAGTGGATCTGATGCAGATGTGAGGGCGCGGATCGGCAAAGCAATAGCAGCATACTTACAACTGAAAAACATCTGGAGCTCAAAACAATTGTCAACCAACACCAAGGTTAGAATTTTCAATACAAATGTCAAGACAGTTCTTCTGTATGGGGCGGAGACGTGGAGAACTACGAAAGCCATTATCCAGAAGATACAAGTGTTTATTAACAGTTGTCTACGCAAGATACTTCGGGTCCGATGGCCAGACACTATCAGCAACAAGTTACTGTGGGAGACAACAAATCAGATTCCAGCGGAGGAAGAAATCAGGAGGAAGCGCTGGAAGTGGATTGGGCACACTTTGAGGAAATCACCCAACTGCCTCACAAGGCAAGCCCTCACTCGGAATCCTGAAGGTCAAAGGAGAAGAAGAAGACCAAAGAACACATTACGCCGAGAAATAGAGACAGACATGAGAAGAATGAACAAAGGTTGGATAGAACTAGAAAAGAAGGCCGAGGACAGAGTGGGTTGGAGAAAGCTGGTCGGCGGCCTATGCTCCATTGGTAGTAACAGGCGAAAGTAAGTAAGTAAGTAAGTTAGTCTATTGTATATTTTATCTAGCCGAAGTATTACATGAGATTATGCAACTTGTCAATAAAACATTTTCACAAGTCTGATTTAGTAGGTAGACTGTTATTTTGTTAAATTTGGTCTTTTTAGTAGATTCATTGGTCATGTAAACCAACGTAACATTGAGATATTAAAAAAATAAAATAAAACTAATAAAATTATATATTTTTTAAAAATAGTTTGATGAAAAATACATTTTTGAAATGGCTAAACAAATGATCAAAAATTCCATAGTACACATTAAATTCTAATTATATGACAATATCCACTATTATTCTAGCGCCTAAAAAACTTTAAACAAGATTGAATTCTTTTAAATTTGATTGTAATATGGTATCCTTTACAGCTACGAAAACAACACGAATATTTTCTGTATCTGAAATTATGAAAAAAAATTTATATATCAGTAATGAAATGATGAATGATTATTTATTTGATTTTACATTGCATATTTCAATGATGTGTAATGAAGAATCTAATGATTTACACCGTAGAATTACAGACTATATGACCTATAAAAAGTGCTGAAAGCAAATATGATATAGAAATCTAAGATTTTGCTTTCGTTTATATAGGCAGCTTAACTAATAGTGTAGTGAACAACAACACGAGTGGGGACAATTGAATGTATTAAGGCACACAATTACTGAATATCTCAGAAATATCAGAACAATATAGTAAATAGTTAATTTGCAAACTATCAATCAATGGTCTCGATCTTGACCGGTCCTTCTGCAAATATCAGTCCATAGTCTCAAATTATTATTGTTTTTGCATTTTCATACCAATAGCGTTTCGCTCCCGTTCTTTCGTTATCGATCTTCTACTGAAACACATTCAACGCCCGACCATCGTTACGTACTACTTATGTGGAAATAAGTAACTCACACCACAATATTAGTTTATTCATTAAAAGTGATTTGATTTATGTACAAATGAAAATGAAGGTTAAATTAGTGAGTGTATATGTAATCTGAATAATATTATGAATATTAATAATTAGATGATGGAGTACGCTTTGAACGATAGAGGAAAGAACATTCATTTAATTGCTAGTCTAACAATCTAGATATATTTTAATGACATTTTTTGTTACATTTCAAGGAATATTTTAAAAATTACTTCGCAATGTAAACGCATTTATGTAAGGAATATAATCTACTTCAAGAGTAGATGATCACATCATTGTGTTTTCAGCTAATTGATTCGATTCAATTGATATACTATCTCACATATCCGAATCAGAAAACTTTTCATTCTGGTGATTTTATGATATAGTATTTCATAACTTCGAAATCTCATAATGGAGTCAAATTCTAACTAATCAAAGTCACATTAACAAAAGTTAAGAAACCACTTAGTGTTTGGATAAGTTGTATACAACACTAAAGTTCATTATGCCGAATAGGATAGCTAAGCGGGTTTTTTTCTATCGTAAAATTTTAATTTTACTAAGTACTACATTCTCACTTTGAACTAAAAGTGATTATCAAATAATAAATAGTATGTAGATTAGAAAACCTTTCTTACCTGTAGCACACGTGAAATGTGAATAAATTGGTCGTTCTGAATTTGGGTTTGATTCTAGATACATTCCCAGTATGAAATTACGTGCAGCTATTGCATCGTTTTTTGGACCTAAAAATAACTAAAATACTCTATTTTCATCTTTAATTAGTATTAAAATTTACTTTTTTGTCAATGTATATTACTGAGTGAAATAGATTTCATCGCAAAAGTACCACTATTGTGAATACGTGAATGACAAGACTGACAATTAATGTTGCTTTCACAGTGTTAAAAATCTAATTTGTATGTGTCATCCACAGAATTTACCACTGCCTTGTGTTTTCCTATTCAAAACAGTTTAAATCTGTAGTTTCAAATCATTGGTCAACTTTAGCATTTCAAAGCGGAAGGCAATAGAGAACTGTTTTGTTCTAGTAGGAATCTATTTAGTACTGCATATCTTTGATTTCACGTGAGATTGAACCCAGAACAACCGCTTTACATTCGGACCACTGAGCTGTGATCCAAAATTCTACGTTTTTTACCCCCAATAAATTGCTATTTTGTGAAATCATCATCCGATGTAATCTTCGCCTCCTCAAAGTGGTTGAACCTCAATAGTCAAGGCTTCTCAATAAAACTACGGGAATCACCCATCCAAGTTAATCACTAGTAACCTCTTAATGGTCTTCAGTATAGATATTTTCAATCATCGCTTAAATGAACTCAGTTACTAATGAGAAATTAAAAATTCATAGTTTCAATCCCTAATAGAGTCATGGAGGAGCACTACTAAGGAGTCCCATTCTAATGCTAAAATGTCTGTCCATTGCTTCCTAGTTTCCAGTGGCCATTATATTAAAATCAGCCTGCTATTTTAAACCACAAATTTAACAGTCTTCGCAAACCTGTATAGTAGAAGTTCCATTTTAATTTTTTTAAATATTGTCTATTAACAACGTAATTAACTCTGTAATACTGAAAGACATTTTCAGTAGTATATACACTATCAAGAAATATTGATAAGATCATTAAAAAGGAACTAAACCGACTTTTTATCATAGAAGACATTAAGTTTGTAAATATACCATATAAGAAAAACAGGAATTGTCAGACCATTTATTAATACCTGTAAATTTCGGGAAGTAATCAACCAAATGTGAATATTGTATCTTCTCTTCCAAAATATCCTTTTTGTTTAAGAACAATATAATTGACAATGATTGGAAGCATTCGTAATTTATAATAGTTTTGAAAAGTAGAAGACTTTCTTCCATTCGATTCTTGAAATATCCCGAGATAAAAATAAAATTCCCGATTGTTTATTATAAGTATTCAACAAATTTTATAGCTAATCTGTAGTAAATGATTGATAGTTTTATCAAATGTATGTTTAATATAGCTGCTTCAAATTTGTTTGCTTATATATTTTTCGGTGACAAGACAAATAACATGTTAGTTTATTTTATTTATTTATTCAATGTAATCCTGTAGTGGGTTAGCTTCGTTAATTAATCACCTTGATAACCGTTATCACATAAATCCCAACGGTATTTGAATTCAGAAGGCAATAAGAAGCAGCGACTACAGTTTATTAGCTGATGACATGGATAACAAAGCTGCAGTCACATCGAGTGAATTTGAATCAGAGAGAAGAATGTGTGTATGCTAGCAATTACAGAAGCAAATTTATAGTCGAATCGAATAAGGCTCAGCTAGGCACGGCAAAGGCTAATAATAGGATCCATGCACATGTATACGTGGGGAAGAGAATGATTCATCAGACGATATTTAAGATATCGACATTTCAGCCTGTGATATGTGAGTAGGCTGTCACATATGATCAAGCGTACTCGTTTATACAGACATGTCAGTGATTATAATAATATAAAGAAAGATGCCGATTGTTACTGTTCGAATGACATTGTCTGTTAAGTTAGTAGAAGGGCGTAACAAAATTTACCCAGAATTGAAATTAATTGTAGGAGAGTTGCTATAATCCGATAACTACTCCAGATATACTACCATACAAACACATAATTGCGTTCATAAAACGGTCTCGAACTAGAAAATAAAATTCACTCATCTATATCGATAAAAACACCATTGGAACCCTCGTTTTCTATCCCCAGTTTTTGGTATTTTCTGGATTAAATAAATAACTCACGGGAGGAACACTGATAATCATTTGGACAAAGACATACTTAACTGATAAATACGAAAGACGACGAAGTGAGCCTTTTAGACCATATGGATATTTGACATTGAATAACATTTACATAACCTTCAAAAGTGACGTTCTATAGAAAAATAACTCACGACAACTTAAGATTATCCAAAGAAAGAAAAACTGGGTCTATCTCATAACTAACCAGAAAAGTACTGGAAAATTATATTTTCTGAAAAACCATCTGTACAACTATATGATTATCATTAATTATTTGTAAAGAAACTCTGAGTTGAATATTTAACACATTTAATTTAAACCAGTATAGTTGTATAAGGAGATTATCAAATATAAAATGTAAGTTCATTTTCGAAAGTAGTACCTTTAAATGACAATAGATATACTAACTACAATACAAGGATAAGTGTTAAGATGTTTCAATATTTTTATAATAGCTTTTTATCCATTATCTATGCAATCTTTTTCTATTAGGTGGTGTTTCCGTAGTCACGTTTACTTACTCCTTTAACCCTTCGTGGAGCATAGGCCGCCGACCAGGATTCTTAACTCTGCCTTTAGCCCTTTTAGCGTTACTGCTGGTCTCAAGCCCGGATGAAGGAGAAGGGTTGAGCATGGGGTCAGTAACCGTTGAAAACAGCCTGACCAAAAAGACACTAACCAGAAGAAACAGTTCCATAGTCACCATCCACATTATTCCTGATAAATATTTTACTTATATAAACCGTAAGCGATCATTTAAGAAAAAACAAAACAGTTAAACGAGATATTTCTCAACTGTGTTTTGGATATTTATAAACGATAACATTGACTGAAATTTTTGTGTGTAAACTTTAACTCAACTCTCTCAAGTGTGTTAGTTTTATCATGAACCGATTTATATATTTATTCATTTATTTAATCACCAACTGAGAGAAAGAAGACCTTATTAAAATATCACTTTTATTCACTGAATACCTTTCATTTGTAAATTGATTGTGTTCACCTATTAATTAACTAAATATATTGAACAAACATTTTAATGATTCAGTGTATAAGTAGGTTATTTTTTGTAAAGAAATTGCATAAATTTCGTTTTTATCCGTTAAGTCATTTGACTGAAAGATCTGTAAGCAAACAGAGAGCTTGAGTAGTTTGATCAAAACTCCATTAAATACAATGTAAGCACTATATCAAGAATTTCGATAAGATATTATTTCAGTCGGCTTTTTATTGTTATTAGGCTCTTCACTTGAAGACCAAACAAAGTGAATTATAAAACACGAGTTGCTTAGCATTTTAGCGTACTTCGAATTACTTGTATTTAAATGAAATAATCAATAAGGATTTTAAAAGTTTTTTTCAAGTATATTAGATGGTAACTAAATAAAACTCCAACTATTCGTATGCTAGTAATCACGAAGACATTTTTTAATGTAAGCGTTTTACCTGTTCGATATTATACGTAAATTGAATTGTTACTGGAATTAGAAAAAATTTTGTAATAAGATATAAATAGTGAGAACTCAACATTGTGTGAAATTTTCGATTAATTAACTACTTATGACATTGTTGAGGAGAAATGAAAGGTCAATTGATTTCAATTATTTTGTTCAGTTTACAATAGTTTTTGTACTTCTACAACAAATACAATGTATACTTCTCAAAAATCAGTTAGATTAACAGAACAAAAATAATATGGGATATTTTTAAGATTACTCATATGCTGCATAGAAGTTAAAAGACTAGCGACTGTCAAATGTGGAGTTATGTTTTTAATCCTGTTTATTGTCACTTTAAATTGTATGCAGTAGGTAAAAAGCAATCAGATAGAATGAATTTTGTTTAACATCTGTAAATTATGTTACTTTTGCCTTTTTCAGAATTATTTAAAGATAAAAATAAGTAAGAAAACAAACTTTGATTTTAACAAAAAATTGGATGTTATGTTTAAAGTAATTGTTCATGTCAATTTTAATATCTTTTGGCTAACTTAGAAAAAAAAAAGACATACAATATTTGGAAACATGGAAGTAGGAAAAAGGCTGATATTTTCTTAATTTTAATGGTTGACAAATACAAACTATCTAGAAATAGACATTAAAATCCTTTATAAAACCATAGAACTCAAATATTTGAAATATTTTAAAAGCAAAGGTATAACAATAACTTCTCCTGGAGCCCCTCTGAGGTCAATGCCCGTCCCAATCCCCGATAAAGGAGGAGGGTTGGGCATGGGGTTAGCGACTCAACCCCGTAGGAAACTAGCTCGCTAAAAAAACGCTAACCAGAAAAAATAATTCGAACCGTTTAAACTCTGCACTAGGAGTTGAAGGAAGAATTATGACGCATCATGATGATAGCTGAGATTTTTCGGAAGTCACGAGGCTGATGCGCCTTCTAACAACCAGAGCAACAATTTTTATAGGTATATGTAACTTCTGGACAATGTGGGAGACCGGAAGAGTCTTACAAATTGCTACAGAAATTAGAAAATACAACCTGGAGGTTCTTGAGATCAGAGAAACACATTGAACGCAGGTTGGACAACAACGACTAGTTTCAGGGGAGCTTCTGTTATACTCCGGCCATGAAGAAGAAAATGCCCCAAATACATAAGGAGTTGCATTAATGTTGTCCAAACAAGCACAAAAAGCATTTATAGGATGGGAATCTCATGGACCAAGGATCATCAAAGCCTCCTTCAAAACAAAGAGAGAGGGCATTACAATGAACGTCATCCAATGCTATGCTCCTACTGACAACTACAACGAAGACGTTAAAGATCTATTCTACGATAGGCTGCAGGAACAAAAATGGTGAGAGATGTGCAAATCTATGTGCCTTCAATAAACTGGTCATAGGCTGCACCATATTCCCACATAAATGTATACACGAAGCCACATGGATTTCACTGGATCACACTACACAGAATCAAATCGACCATATCTGCATCGATACAAAGTTCAGAAGGATGTTAGAGGACGTGAGAACCAAGAGGGGAGCTGATATAACCTCGGATCATCACTTGCTGGTCACCAAGATGAAACTGAAACTCAAGAAGCACTGGACAACGGGGCGGACAACATCAAAAAATTTCAATACGGCCTTTCTTCGAGATACTGACAGACTCAATGAATTCAAGATAGACCTCAGCAACAGGTTAGAAGCCTTTCATAATCTAGTCAGTGGAGAGGGAACCACTATGGAGAGCAACTGGAAAGAGATAAAAGAGGCAATTACTTCAACATGCCGTGAGGTTCTGGGTCACAAAAATCATCGCCACAAGGAATGAATCACTGTTGATACACTGGATAAGATTGGAGAAAGGAGGAAGAAGAAGTCAGCAATCAATATCAGCCGAACAAGAGAAGAAAAACTCAAGGCACAAGCCGAATACACAGAAGTAAACAAGCAAGTGAAGAGGAGCATCAGAACCGACAAACGTAAATATGTGGGAGATTCAGCAATGACGGCGTAAAAGGCTGCAAGAGAGGGAAACATGAGACAACTGTATGACACAACAAATAAACTCGCTGGAGATTACCGTAAACCAAAACGACCAGTGAATAGCAAGGAAGGCAAGGTAATCGCCAACAGTGAAGAACAACGGAACAGGTGGGTATAACACTTCAAAGAACTCTTGAATCGACCAGCTCCACATCATACGGAATTCTTATGACGAATTAAACTGCAAAATCGTGCATGGAGGGCAGTTGACAAACCCGTTCGAGGTAAAGACCGGTGTCAGGTAAGATTGCTTACTCTCACCCTTTCTCTTTCTCCTGGTGATCGACTGGATTATGAAGATATCAACATCTGGAAGAAAGCACGGGATACAATAAACAGCTAGGATGCAGCTGGACGATTTAGACTTCTCAGATGATCTATCTCTTCTATCACACACTCAACAACAAATGCAGGAGAAGACGACCAATGTAGCAGCAGCCCCAGCAGCAGTAAGTCTCAATATACACAAAGAGAAAAGCAGGATTCTCCGATACAATACAACATGCACCAATCGAATCGGAGAAGCTTTGAAGGATGTGAAAACCTATACATATCTGGGCAGCATCATCGATGAACACGGTGGATCTGATGCAGATGTGAAGGAGCAAATCGGCAAAGTAAGAGCAGCGTATTTACAACTGAAGAACATCTGGAACTAAAAAAAATTGTCAACCAACACCAAGATCAGAATTTTTAATACGAATGTCAAAGCAGTTCTACTGTATGGGGCGGGAACCTGGAGAACTACGAAATCCATAATCCAGAAGATACAAGTGTTTATTAACAGTTGTCTGTGCAATATTCTTCGGACCCGTTGGCCAGACACTATCAGCAACAAGTTACTGTGGGAGACAACAAACCAGATTCCAGTGGAGGAAGAAATCAGGAAAAAGCGCTGGAAGTGGATAGGACACACATTGAGGAAAGCAGCCAACTGCGTCACAAGGCGAGCACTCACTTGGAAGGCTAAAGGGGAAGAGGAAGACCAAAGAACATATTACACCGACAAATGAAAGCAGACATGAGAAGAATGAACAGCAAATGGATAGTAGTAGGAAGGAAGGCCCAGGACAGAGTGGGTTGGGGAATGCTGGTCGACGGCCTATGTTCCATTGGGAGTAACAGGCGTAAGTAAGTAAAGGTATATCAATGAACACAGTGATTAAAGTAATTTTCAGTTTGTCGACAAGATATGCTAAACCTAGGTTTTATGTTAGTTTACATTTGTTAACAAGGTGCACACGTAATTTTAAGGGAACTAATGCTCTGTAAGAGATTTTGAAGCTTCTTCTCACAATACAGTAAAGGAATTACATCATAAACTGTTAAATCACAAGCTAAAAAGTAGTCCTACGTTAATTGTGATTCATTTGTGAATCACAATAGCTGATATTTTTGACAAAAGTACCGTTTTAATTTCAAAATAATCAGTGGCTATCAGGAAGTAAATACTGAAGTGGTTAAGGGCTGTTTTCTTGTTCTCTACAATAATCAGTTTACCCTTTAACAAATACATAATAAAATGGGTGAATTTATCATTGTATACTAAAACATGATATTTATCCGTATTATACAGAATATGTTAAAACGGCTTTAATTAGGAATTTTAAACTAGGAGGAAAGAGCTCTCCAATGTGTTTTATATGCATTAGTTCTCAATTTGACATCAGTTTGTGAGAAAAATTTATCTCCAAATTATAAATAAGATCCCCACAAAACCTTTTTACCAAGTCACCAAACTGTTAATTCCTTACATTCAATGTGTACCAAACATTTGTTACTAAATTACATCCGGCATAGTAATAATGATGCGTAAGATAATTATAATATTGTATAGCAATCCAATAAGCAAGTCACTCTTATGCACATAATAAGGTTTGCTATGTGTAAAAATTTTCCACAATGATAGTAACAAATTTTCATGTAATTCGTATATATATATATGTAATTTTTTGTTAAAGGCTTGGGAATAAGGGGAGGGCTTTAAATGTCAATGAAAGTAACCTATTTCTTTCTTACTCTGCGCACTTATCACGAATAGAATGGTGAGTGAAAGCTAGAACAGTCAGTTATCTGTTGATATACACCATTTAACTGAAAACAACACGTAAATATAAACAATTCAGTACCATAAATTATTTATAATTTCTCTCAATTGATTCACTGAAATCGCAGAGATGCATACACATTAATGCGTCACCCAAAATCATTATAGTTCATAATGAGGAAAACAGTTTCGAAGAACAAGAGAAGTGTAATGATGAAAAGCAAAGTAGACAGTATGAAGATTATGTATAATTATCTAAATGATCTTCTTTCATAACTAAGAAGGATAAACAGTGAATGTAGCTGGGAAACTATTAAAGGACGTATATCATGTTATAAATGCAAAGATTGATCTCTTTTTAATCTCATTCTTCGGACAATCAGAATTTCGGATGAACGATTGGTTTAAGGCAATTAGTTCCTTTGATAAATTTTGATAGAGTAGTAGGAAGACGAAGAGTATCAGAACTATGTGACATATTAGCGCAATACATTTCGAACAATCTGATCATACATATACTTGTTAAGAACATTTATATGTAAAAATAAAAGGTCAACTAGACTGGAAATGAGGGGTGATGTGAAAACAATTTGAAACCTAGCCAGTGGTCATGCTCGAACTCTACCATTACAAAATTCGTCCTATCTTAGTTACACATCTAATGCCATTCGAATCTAAAGTTTTTAATGGTTTAGAATGTGTTAAACATGCTCCGCTAACTCAGATAAACTTTCTCATAGACTGATATACCATTTCAGCAAAAGACAATCAGTCAAACGTAAACGTCTCTACCCATGTGATTACACCAGTTACATACAAGACCTTGAGGATGTGTAGATGAATGGACAAGTCTTCCTATGGTGCTTACATACTGAAAAGATGTTTAAACATTATTTGATAAAACATAAAATAGGCTTACCTTGGATACTAGACTATGGTTAGTAAAGTATCAGCTATCACTAACAGGCAATAAATAAAATTTTAAACATAGTGAAATAAAGATCTTTGTCTGAAATCTATGACTATTTCTCTTTAGCTTAAAATATTTCTTGAGATAGTAGTATTTATTGACTATTTTGTTATCTTGCACCATCTGTGAGAATGAAAATATGAGTTTTTAGTTAGTATTTTAAAACACAATTTCTAAATGTTTTTAAAATGATAGATTCGAATTTCCCACCCTTTTAGCTCGTCATGATCAATAAACGAAGAGAAGCAATCACATTGTCTTTTCATTGCCATTTGAAAAAGACAAATGTTTTAGTGGGTAACGGTATGTTATTAAAAAGGTAATACAAATATTAAAATGATCATTAAAATGAGCTGATATAGAATTTGTGAAACAAACACGGAAATCTCACTTCTGCATAAATTAAGCAATTATAGCTTCAGAATCATATCATTCAGGTTAGAGAACACAGAATGAGCATCAACCTGCGGTTATAAATGTTCCCCAACAGTTTTAAGGATACATAATACACTACAAAGTTATTGGAATAGTTCGGCATTCGTTTAAATTAAAGCTTAATGGACTCATCCCAACTTATAAAATGAAAATTTTCATGATAACGTTTCCTTCTAACTTCTATTACGTTTATATTTTTAACTTCTTTTATCTCCTTTCCAATTAACATGGTCAGGTCGATCATTGTCATTTGTATTAACCAGTAAATTTGCCTGCAGATATCTTGGAATGTTAATCAAGAATAGTTTTTCCTATTAATTATTGTTTACCTAAATGTTTGTAAAGATTTGGCTTAACTAATAAAATGATAAAGATATTTTATTCAAATATGTAACTTCTTTTTTGAATTTACTAGAATAGTGTAATTTTTTTCAAAGCTTATGATATATGACATGATTTAAATATGAGCTGGGAACTATCTTTTTTAGTCTTAAGTTGAAAAACTATACACGCTTTTTTGTAGTTGCATTCTTTCGCCTGTTTATAGGCAACACAATCAAACTGTTTGTCCATATAACTGATCGATGGAGTCGTAAAATTTTAACCTGATTGGCTGATATAAAGCTTTTATTGATTCTGTAGAACTTGTCATATGCATCTACTGTTTATTTCCCATACCGGAACAATAATGTTAATTCACCTATCAATTACTTGCATTTTTTTATCTATTGTACTTTTCATATGCTACAATAATATGTATTCATATGATTAGACAAGAGCGGCGAGAAAGTTACAAATATCTGTTTAAATGTTTTCCTAAAGTTTATGCAAACATGAAAATTGCCTTATTAGCATTTAGAAGAAAAGAGATTCCTCAGCTAAATTTATACTTTATAGTTTATATATATTTTTATGGTGTTGTAGTCAGATGTGAGAATATAAACCGGTACCATTGATTAATTTATTAATGTTTAAACTAAACTAATAAAATAACACTTGAAAATTGGTTGATGAGCAGACATAGTAAAGAATTGATTTTGAGTACTTTATTTGGAAGAACAATATGGAAACTTAACTAAAGCTGAAATGAATATAAGTTATCAAAAACTGTGTCACAAAAATGTAATACGATCTAGTGACTGAGAGATTAAAATCTTATCAAGGCTGTATGATACTTATAAACTTCCTTTCACAATCATGTAAAGAGTTGTAAATATTATTATCACATGTATTTCGAATTTAACAAAGGGATGGTAAATGATACTAGTATATTATATTAGTGAACCACATAAAGACAAAGCTAAATCAACTCTAAGTCAAGAGAAATGTGAATCGTCCTATACGAGTAACAGTCACTGAATTTTGAATCGTGAATTGAGTTTACGATTACCAGGTTGTAAGATTAAGACACTTACCGGGTTTCATTTTCAATTGAGTTGCAGAATTACGTTACTTGACCATAATATCATATATTATTATCGTCTTATACGGAACTATTACGAAAACATGATTCGTAATTATTCTGAAATTCAAGTAAACTGGATAATATGAAATAATCTAAACTACCACAACCAAAGTGTCTGTAAATGGTTTCGATTAAGTCTTATCTCTTGTATAAAGATTTCAATTAAATATATTTTCATAAACGGTAAAGTGCAATTTTGTTTTAACATTTCAATCATAAATTAATTTTGCAAAATGAAACTAAATATGAAACTTATATTCACTTGTTGTTGTTTACTTGTATCTTCCCACTGTTATTTTGGACTGCACTTGGTCAGTCTCTTGTTGGCATATGTGCATACTGTGCGTATTACCTCGATGTTGCCTTAATTCACAAGCTTTATAGGCAAAGATGGATAGTGGAATGCAGGGCGCGCGTTTCGTCCCGTGTGGAACTCGTCAGCTGGATATACCTGCATCTCAGAGTTGATGTTCACTCTGGGAATCGAACCCAGTACCGTTCGCTTCAAACGCCATCGCGTTATCCACTTAGTTACTGAGTCCTGATAGCCACCTGCTTGTGCAATGGGGTGCAGTTGTATTCAGTTGTAGTTTACTTGTATCTTCCCACTGTTATTTCGGACTGCACTTTGTCAGTCTCTTGTTAGCATATGTGAACATCAACCCTGAGATGCAAGTATATTCAGCTGACGAGTCCCAAATAGGAAGAAACTTGCGTCCTGGATTCCACTGCTAGCCACTATCCATCTTTGCTGATAAGTATGAAACTATTAATTCACTAATTAATGAACATGAATGGCCTTAAAATTCTCACAATATAGTAGTGTTGAATATATGTAGTTGAAATTCGTTCACCAGAAAATCATATTTCCTACAAGATCGATAGTACTTACAGTTTATTAGTAAACAAAAAAACGAGTACAATAATTGAAACAGTATAACAGTAACAACATTTAAATTATTCACTATATAATAAACAATTCCATATAATTTACTGAATGATTTCTAAATAATCACATCATGTGAATTTATGCGAAAATTCATTCAAATATATAATCTGTGTCATTGACTGACGTTAGTTTACTTAAAACTATAAACAAAGAACGATTAAACATTTGTCCTAGTTGAATTTAGATTATTTCTACCTCTTTTAAATATTAAGAGAATTAAAAATAGAATTTAAGAAGTTTATTACAATCTATTATTCACTAATTTTACTCTTTACATATAAAAAACAGAAACCCATTTCTCAATGTTTGAAAAAAGCAACTTATTTAAATTACGAATCTATATACGTTACTAAACCACTGAAAACCTGAACAGCTGTTTCGCCCTAATAGGAAACTCCTCATCAGTATCAAACCGCGACCATCATACTGAAGATTAGACCACGAACCTTCAGTCTTTCATGCGAACAATGTGCATTGCTGAGGAGCCCCATACTAGGACGAAACGAACGTCCAGTACTTTTAGGTTTTCAATAGTGATCTAGCTTAAATAGACTCATGAATTCAACTGCTAAGAATTACTAAAATTTCCAAAAACCCTCATTTTGAAAGTAATGAAAAGTAATTAACTTTTAGAAAAGACTTATCACAGTCATATACTATCGAAAAATTTTATGGATGAAAATGCACACTCTTTCCGTTCCAGTTCAAGCAATTCACCCTCAGTAATATAATATTTTATAACATTTTATTTTCAACTATTATTAAGAGAAAACTCTTACCATTTATGATGATTACCATCGTTATCTCAAAGAATCAAATCATTTGTTTGAAGGAACATAAAATCTCAGCAATACCTAAACCATATTGCTAACATCTAGTCATTCAAAATAGTTCGAAATAAACTTTTTCTTATACAGTAAAGAATTTTCAAAGCTAAGATTCATTTTTAATACAGTTCACTCATTTTATCTTCTGATTCAAGGTTTACACTAAAAATCATCTACTTGTATAGAGCAGTTAAATAAATTATTCAATTATCACAGATTTTAATAGTTGAGATCATGAGTCAATTGAAGCTAGACCACTATGGAAAACCTGGAAGCAATGGACGGCTTTTTCATCCTATTATGGGTTTGTTGTGAGATAATAACTCACTGAAGACAATGGTGGATGTGTCGCTCGATTTAGTGGATCGGTTGAAATTAGACATTAACACCATTGGATGCCGGCTTGGTGGTCTAGAGTTTATGCACTCGCGCGCGAGACTGGTAGGTCTCGGGTTCGAATATCGTGAGGCGGCATCAAGGTTGCGCACTGCTGTGGAATCTCACAATAGGACGAAACGGTCGTCCATTGCTTTCAGGTTTTCATGGTTGACTCATGAATCCAACTATAAAATTACTAAAATTTCCAGTAAACCCCCTCTGATAATTATTTAGAATCATTCGTTAAAAAATATAGGTGAGAACTTCCATTTCAGGCTACAATTTCAAGCATGTATATACAAACACATTTAGATTTTATGGTACGAGAAATCACTATTTGGTATTATATAATTTTGGAAGGCTAAATTATTCACATTTCTTGGAATTGCATAAATTAAATTCAGTGCCTAGAATTTTAACAAAAAACTAATTATTAGTCGATATTTAACAAAAAAGAACTTTACACTTCTTTCTGAATTATTTCAGGTTAATATTTTTTCAATCTAAAATTTATGCCATTCTGGACAAGTTTTATTAGTTAGTTTCGTATAATTATTTTTAAATGCTTAGCTTCAGACAATCATTGCTCATTTGATCAAAAGAAATTACAACTTCTGAAGACTATACATGTTAGGAGTGAGTCAGTCATTCACTAATAAAGAAGGGTACACTACCAATTGACTGGAGTTGTAAATGTGAGCTACTGGATTTTGACTCAGAAATATGAAAATATTATACTCGTCGTATGATCTGTAGTTTATGTCTGAGTTGGATTATGGTTACGCACTGTTGAAAATCAAACTATCTTTAATCTGACCAAACCTTCACGAACATTCTGTCTATAAAAATATGACAGTTTATTCGTCCACTGAATAAAAAGTACCTAAATCAGTCACAAATAAAGTGAACCGTACTTCTATACATAAAGTTTTCACCTCCACATCAATTTCTATTCTATGTTTGTCAGTCGACAAGTTTTACGATTTATATTGTTAACTGACCATTTAATCATTTTTAATAACCGTTCATTAATAATCAGATGATGATACACACTTAAAATACCGACGTAAAGTGCATAAACTTCAATATCAAAGTTATAAATAAATAAATCTGTGTTCTAACTAACATTTAATTTTTATTTGAGATTAAAATAATGTGGCGTTTGTATGAACTAATGATTCCTTTGTACTTGATGAGTGCTTGATTTCGAATTCCAAATACAATACGTTGGTTCGTGCTCATATAGTTCTTCTTGGTTATATTGCATTGTTTCTGGAATTTCTAATTCGTACAATAATTCAAATACTCCTAATCATCTTGAATAGTTAAATATTTATTGAAAGAAGTTCTCAACAAGTTTTACATGCAATTGTTTCAAGATATTCTTAACAAGGAACGATTTCAACAGTGGTACAAAATATTTTGGTGGACAAACTAATAGATATTATAGGTATTTATGTACTATATGTATCAAAAACTTGCTTTTTATTCAACAAATGGAACGATTGAAAGAGTTACTAAAACTAATGTTGGCTGATAAGTTTCATGAACATTGCATATTCAACAAGAAAATGTCATTTACCTTACAGACTCTTTCGTTTATAAGAAATTTAAACATGATTAATTCTGTCTAATCTTTTTCATTTAGAATACAATCCTTTTGTTTATCTTTAGATAGAATTTAGTTGAATGTTATTTACTTTATGTGTACTTTATGTTCTAGGACTTTATTTAGTATCATGGATTAAACATCACGTAATGCGGTAATCATTTTTAAGATTGACTTTTAAAATTTCTGGGAAAGAATATATATCATACCGATATGTCAAAGATAAAATGTTATGGTGGGTTCAGTTGTTTTGTACCAACCAGTTTACTTTCCTTTGTGAAACAGATTTCATTGAGTGTACGTAGTATCCTAATTTTAATGTAATCTTTATATCCAAAGCAGAATGCAACTTACTTAACAGGTTAATTCTTGAACATCTAATCGATTTTGGTTACATAGCACAACCAGAAATATATTTGAAGATTTTAAAATAAAAGTTCAAACACTTCGGCATATAATGGATTGTGGATCAGAAATGAATGCACAAAATAGCTTTTGACAATTTACCAAGTCATGACTCTGTATCTAAGACCAACAAGCCCGGTTCTTTGTTTCACCATGATCTTAATCTATTCCAAGCTTAGAATATTTTCTACTTGTTCAACTGGTGCTATCACCTATTTGTTTCTTTTCCATCCTCTTTTTGGTTTAGTGAGCAATTAGCATTCAAACTTTTCATGTATACATTATTTTCACTGTTTTCTGTTTTCATTACTCTTTATATCAATAGGTAACCTTTCCGATGGTTGGAATTTTCGAACTTCTTCTTACTGACGTAATATCAATCTATTTTTCAATACCTTACTGTGTATATTGAATAAATACAACACTAATTGTACAAATTTAACATGTGATATTAAAAAGATATAGCCTTAAAGATATTCCTTAATATATAAATCATAACTGTCTATCTATGATGAAGATATGAAAAAATTTAAAAGAAATGGATTCACTTCTTCCTCTAAATAATGTTCTTTATGATAGTTGATTAAAAAAAGTAAATGTATGAAGTTGCATGTTTTACATCAGATGATATTATAACCAAATTTATAAGTCTTTTTTTACTTGAAACACAATTTGCACGAAAATTTCTATGTTAAATGTCAAAGGCTCTGTAAGATATGAAACAATTTCACGAGGAAATTTTAATCATATTGCTTGTAACGAAAAATCTTATTATAAAACGTTAATAATACTAGGATTCAAGGTCCTTAATATAGAATATAGACAAGATGATAAATAAATAATATATTTGTAATATCCCGATGAGTAGAAAAATTAGATTTTCTGACGTTTCGTGACTCAGTGTAAGCCATTTCTTCAGAGAATAAATAACCAAATTAACATTAATCCAAGTTTAAATAGTACAACGGAACAACATGAATATTAGGTGATCAATCAAAATACAGGTCTGAATAACTCAATGTCATGTCATTTCATTTCGGTCAAGGTGATTCATAAGCGACATGTATGTAATTTTGTGTGTATGTGTGCACTGTTAATAATGAAAAATGTGTGACCTTTATAATGACAAAAGGATAGAGTTTAATTTGTAATGTAATGGTGTGAAATTGTAAATAATATCAGACTAGGTGACTAGGATAGATAGTCCAGTCAGGATGTATGGTAAGGCCATCCTTTCTATTGAGAGCAGTGGGATTAAGCATTATATGGAACGCTTCAGCTAATCTCCTTTGTAATTGAAAAAACCTTTTTGTGGTATTTTGATATTTTTGAAATCAATTTGATGATTGTTGCAAATGGCGTGAACAAGATAAGTACTCCTTGATTCTCATAAAGTACACTTTCTTACAGTGTAAATTGGGGGGGGGGGGTTAAAAACATGAGTCGAATAACTTAACAGTAATCTAAGTGATAGACATACTCTTCACAGAGATTTTTATACAAATTTTAAAATTTATTTTATACATCGATTTGAAATATTTTAAGGTTAAGACAAAAGATGATCATTTAAGAACTCCAAAACTTTATTGTTATCAAACTTTAACTAGCAACAGAACAATTGAAGTACACTAAATATACTATCACCGTTTTTAAGTGAAAATGGGTTCTTATCTTGGTCAGTGAAAACTCCTTGACACTTAAAAATATATAATAAACAAGTATTATTAACGAATCTTTATTCTTAGACTTACAATAACATATCGAATATTCTTATATTAATCCTAAGTATAGGATATTAAGACAAGAAACGTCTTATGAGCTCATATCAATAGTCCTTTACTGCTTTTATCACCGAATATAAATGACGATAGATGAAGTTTTCGATTCAATAGAAAAGAAAAATTTAATGGATACCTTAAAAGTTTGATTTTTATCATTAATCATTTTTCATTAGCTAAGGTAATGTAGTACTTTACGGCCGAAACGAAGATTGATTAATGAAATAGTTAGTTTAACTGTAGTTACTGAGTGGGTATTTTGAAAAAACAATCAAAATTCAAACAGTAAATGAAATATAAAATAATCTAATATTATTAGTCAAAAACAAAGTTTTTTTAAAAAAAAATGAGATTCTTACTTGACAACTCTAGGTGATAAACCAAAATAGATTTAGCTGTTCCTTAAATAATAACACAGTACAGAAGCTATTTTTCATAATGATACTACCTAGCCTAATAAGATGACATGTTTCATGCAATAAATTTGGAAAAACTTTTCATTATTAAAATCATATCAATGCCTAAACTCATTGATTTTAATGTTATAGAGTACTCTAGGTTGCAACATGATAGTTTGAGTACAGTTGTGTACTTTCATATCGTTTGTATAGTAGACTTTACTAAAAGTTCAGTATTCAGTTTTATCAGTAAACTCAATGCTTAGGCTTTAAAATTGAATTCATAATTCAACAAAAAAGTACACAGTAGTTAAAATTAAAGTGAGCACCATAGCATAATAAATCCAGTACAGATTAGGAAAAATATAGACACATTATTCATTTTAATTTATTTCACATAGACATTCTGTCAAATGATTTCTAAATTGACAATTATCCCATTGGTTGGTCATTACATTTGTAAAATTACTAGTTATTAAGATAATAGTGATGACTGTCAAATACATATTACATGAAAATTATTACAGGGAAATTAACAACTAGAAAATATTTTTGAGGGATAATAAGTTCGGAGTCTTTTCATGTTCTCTTTTGTTTAAGTTAGTGTTACTTACTTACGCCTGTAACTCCCAATGGAGCATAGACCACCGACCAGCATTCTCCAGCCCACTCTGTCCTGGGCCTTCCTTTCTAGTTCTATCCAATTTTTTTCATTCTTCTCATGTCTGTCTCCATTTCTTGGCGTGATGTGTTCTTTGGTCTTCCTCTTCTCCTTTGACCTTCAGGATTCCGAGTGAGGGCTTGCCTTGTGAGGCAGTTGGGTGATTTCCTCAAAGTGAGCCCAATCCACTTCCAGCGCTTTTTTCTGATTTCTTTCTTTAAGTTGGTGTACAGTTTCGTAAATAACTTTAATGGTGATAAGCATTTGATGTCATTTAATAAGTGTTTATCATTTACTACTCCGAAAAGTGCTATATATACAAATTATGTCATGAATACAATAGAATACGTGTTTTAATTTAAAAACTTTCGGAATTTAATTTCAAATTCTATTGAGTCAAAAATTACTTGTGATAACCAGACTACGTTATTTAGTATTAAACACATTTTAACAATTCAGAACTTCTCAATGTGAAACAGATCTAAAGTGTAGACATTTTGATTACTTAATGGTCAGTATAACCACTGCTTATCGTTTCGTTTTCAGATTATTTCAATGGCGCTTGATTTTTTGCAGTGAATTACCATTACATTACTGAATACAGTTATGTATATTATATGAATAGTTATTGGAATTTGAAAGAATAGTTTGTTAGAAACTGGATACCGAGTATAAAGAGGAAATTAAATGTAAAAATTATATTTGAATGATCGATTACATTTCCCTTGAAAAAGTTCAGATCAGATTACTGGAGGAAACATAAGAATTATTTGGATGTCAATAACGAAAATTATTCAAACACAATTTTCATAGTTATGTATTGTTTATAATATGAATTTCAAATGAAAATAAGCACATATGCAGTACTTAAATCCACCTTTTTCAACTTGTATGTGTATTTACTTCTCAGATAGACGTTTACTGAATGAATTACATTAACAATGCCTAAAACATTTCTTGAAATGAATGAAGTTTGGATTCTATAATAAAACATACAGGTCTATTCCTATAATGATTAAGTAGCAACTAGCTTTGAGATGACTTTCTCACTTTCATAAATAAAAAAATATTTTAAAAATTTTGCAAAATATTTTAAACTTTTTACAAAATAAATTACCTCATTTTCATTTTCTACAAGAACTTGATCATATTCATTTAATGCACTTAAAAATATAATAGAAGTTACACTTTCAAACGAATGAATCCATTTTCTTCGTTCTGATCTTTGACCGCCCACATCTACAATCCTTTATTATGATTTTAAAGATAAGATAATCCGATCAGCACTAAAGACTAAATAAATATGATATAGGTCACTACTCAGCGGTTAATCGATTTTATAATGTTCTATACAGTTAAAAATTCAGAATGTATTAACAGTATGGTAAGCAATTATTATTCTTTCATTCGATATAAAAATTTCTTTTGATATATAAGAGTAAATTCATTTACTTTCAGAAAAATTAGCCTTCAAATTATTTGGCTGAGATACCACACACTTTTTTTTCAAAAGGTTAAATCATCATAAAAAGTAGTGAGAATAACAGCACTTGATATAGTACTAGAATCAGCAATAGCATTTGTAATATCATAAGATACAAATATTGTCAAAACCTGTGATGGTGTTTGTAATCCCATCTCCTTTTAAATACAAAAGTAGTGATAATTTGTGAAACAGTATTCATATTATTCGTTGGAACGTTAGAGGATTTGCTTATCTAACGAAATTATGTGCGTAATTGTAATCCAAATTTTATCATTGTAGTTTCTTTGTATTCTGTTTGGCAAATAACTAACATAGTTGCAAGCGTGAGTCAATTGAAGCTAGACCATCAAGAAAAACCTGGAAGCACTTGACGGTCGTTTCGTCCTATTGTGGGACTCCTCAGCAGTGCGCATCCACGACCTCGCCTCATGGGATTCGAACCCAGGGCCTACCACTCTCGCGCCACTTACGCTTGCAACTATGGAAATACTAAATCTCCACAAAACCCCTTCTGAAAATAACTAACAGTTAGCAGAAGAATTTGAGAATTTATTAGGAATAACTTAATCTATACATCATCACTGTAAATTGAAGAAACATAGTCGGTACGAGGATTTATTTATTTTAAGGATAGAAATCAAGCTTTTTTGATTGGTAACAAAGGACTATTAGATCATTCTAGCTACTACACATGTTATTAGAAAAGTGTAACTTCAGATTACTTGTTTTAATTTGTTACATTGTTCGGATCCTGTTGTTATACCATAGAAGTGCTTTTTTCACTATGTGATGTCTCAAAGCCTTCAGTCCACTCATTATTATTATTTTCTGTCAATACTTTCTTTTCAACATTTCAACAACTTAGAGACTAACCTGAAAACAGTTGAATCCAAGTTGAATGGATATTCAACAATACCAGTTGTTGGTACACGTACACGTAAAATATCTTGTAGACTTGGCAAGTAATCTGGATCAGCTATTCTGTCAAAATTATTCAAATAGCTAAAAGGAAGTATAAAAAGCTACTTGAATATTTTCAATGACTGATCATTGGAATTTTTATGATGGCTATTTTTTCTGATGGGTCATGTGTTATTGTAATTTTACTGTTCCTTTCTAATATGTTATATTAATTTGATTTTTTTCGCTTTGTTTAAAAATGTTTTCTGATAAGAACATTGAATATTTAGAACTAAAACTAAATATTTCTGCTATATTGAATAAGACTGATCATTTAAGAAAATTTCTCCATGTATCCTAGTATCCGAATCACAATTCATCAACATCGTAAGAAACTTTTAAAATACCAAGAGGATCAAACAAATATTTTATTTTACGCTCATTCCTAACAAACAAACAGATCTTCGAAACTTCTAATTCTCCCTGGAATATATGTATTTGTCGAGAAGCTTCCATCACAATGCTGGGTGAAATCATCATCATAAGCTTTAAAAGCAATTCATTTTTCATTCCCAGCAGAAGGTATGTCAGTATTTATCCATGATGGATAATGTATCATGTTATGTATACCTGAATCAAAGCCAATTAATGGAAAGATGAAGTTAGAAAGCACATTCTGTCTAGTTAACTCATTTAATTAACTTTTAAGATGAAAATGTGAATAAGTTTCCGAAGTTATGATGTGACTTTTGAAATATTTTCTATCTACATAGTTATCAATGGTCTATTTTTATTGATATCTAGTTAATGTAATTTCATTTTTCATTAAAGTAAGAAGATATATTTTTGTTGGATTTGATACACCAATGATTTTTTTGTTTTGCCTTGAAAAACTTATCTCAGCTCTGAACAATCTACCCAACTAATATTATTACAAGCTTTGCAGAGGGTTGTAACATCAAGATATTTTCAAGATTTGTTTCATTCTAATGACGATTTAAGAAATTAGTCATTTTTCGTAAAGAATTTGGATATTATAAAGTCTAATATTTGAACTTTTTGTAAATTATCTTGAATAGGTCTTTTTCTGTAAATGGCCACTTAATCGAAGCCTGTTTTGCTTACTCTCGTTTTTGCAAACAAGGTGTTATGATTTAAATCAACATAACCAAGTCTATTTTTTATCTGTAAATAGAAAACGGGAAATTACGTAGAAAACGTTTTCGCCAAATATTTTGTTCTTGTATTTTTAATCTTGACTGGGCATATCAATATTCTGATCTGATCAATTAACCCTCTGTAATGTTGTTTTTCAAAATAGACACAAGTAACTATCAATAAATAAACCTCAATAACTGGGCACCTTGGAATTGATGAGTTATTTGGGTTATTGTCTAATGCGTATCATTTGTCGTTAAACTGTTAACTTTTAGTTGCAGATAATCTACATATAACTAAATGCTTTAACAGTATAATGGTATATTTTTGCCCAAAGTAAAATATAATACTATACAAATATACATCTATATAATCAACTTATATACCGTTTAGACAGTTGTATTGGATATTACTTATTGATTAACTTATAAATTTCTGGAGATTATGTCGTCTATTATCTCATGATTTAACAAAGCAAACTAAATGCATCTACAAGATAGCTAAAAGCAGTTGTGAGGAAGCTTCGAATTTACGTTCTGTTGTGGTTGGTATCCATAAAAAAGGCATAACAGTAATGAGGTGTATCAATCTGTCGATCAACACAACCTGGTGGCTAGATTGCCAACTTTATTGATGACATTCAACGAGCAATAGGGATAAGACAACTAGAAATTAATGATCACCAAGTGATTGATGAATATAATTAAATACTTCCTCAGTGGTTAAATGAAAGATTAGTCTAGGTAACCAGCAATGCTCGATAAATTTAGGCAATATTAAATATTCAGGAAGTTGAACTATATGCTACTTCATGTAAGTTAATAACATTTAAATATAATGTAATTAGGATGTTTGATTATTATTTGAACTCTGTAAAAAGAAATTTACATCTGATTGAGAAGAAAAGGTTTGTTTTCCTAAATAAAAAGTTTAATTTGGGTAACGTTGAAATGATGACTGATTTGTATAAGTACTGGGATTATAATACACATTGCAAATACTTCAATCCATTTTATTGTTTGATTGCGTTCAAACAGTTGCTTACTGATGAAAAAGTAATAATCATATTAAGGAACTCAGATATTTCTGATTAATAATCTTCAGTTAACATCGGTTCAACAGAAAAATTTAAATAATCATTGCAAAAAATATTACATAAGTTCGATTTCCCATAATCTTTTTAACTTACTATTTCGATGAGTCGGACAATTGAAATTCTCTTCTACGTTCATAGCACATTTTCATTCCTTGATCAGCCCATAACTGACGTATGGCATTGATACGTTCAGGTGTCAGTGCGATAGAATCTTCAAGATCAATTTTTAAGATAAGTTCCATGTTTTCCTAGTCCCATTTCAAGTGAAAACAAATGAATTTTTGAGTTGTATACATTAGACTTGAGAAATTAAAACAACTCCACAAGCCATCATCATATTTAAGTATGAAGTCCTTATGTCGAAAACTGTTTACATCCAACTTGTACATGTGATTTCCATTAATATAACATAGATTTCTAATAAAAATGTCTAAAGCTTTTCAGCCAGTCCCGTTAGCATTATCGTTCTCATTAGAACTTAATTTAGTATGGACTAGAGTATATATTAGGTAGCGAAACCTCTGAAGAATCGTACTCAAAATGAGTGAGTGATTAATTTCTGACAAATTACCGGGTTTACCTATTAAAAGGTCTGGTAAGGAGATTCATATTCACAACAGTGAACACACACAAATGTACACGAGATTAAACTAATGACATTCAGATCTGGCGTAGAGCACCATACTTTTGGATTACTTGTCAAAGTTTAGTGATTTATATTTTCGATTGTAGTGAATTCTCAATATACTCCAAACATCGCTATTATATTATTACTTAGCGTCTGCCATACCTTTTGTTAGAAGTCATTAATAAAATTTCAGAAAATCTACTTCTTTGCCAGTCGTTAGTTAGTTATGACAAGAGCAAATAATAAAAATTCAGTATCCAGAAATACAAAATTACAAGTGTCTATAACATGTAAAATTCCGATATCTCTAAAACTTTTCACCCAGTCCCATTAGCATTATCGTTCTTATTAGAATTTTATTTAGTATATATGGACTATATATATATGGACTAGAGTATATATTAGTTAGCGAAAACTCTGAAGAGTTGTACTCAAAATGAGTGACTGATTAATTACTGACAAATTACTGAGTTTACCTATTAAAGTGCCTGGTAATCAGTCGCTAATTATATTAAATCTTTCTATCATAGAATTCTTTTGAATCACTATAATGAAAATAAATTTCTTCCACTTATTATAGTTGTTTATCAGAGGGAAAAATTAAAGTATAAATTTCATAGTTTATTATTTATCTTGTAAACGAGAAAATAAAACTCATCATCATCATTCAGTAATAAAAATCATCAAAACTACGTTTTTCTATTATTTATAAGATAAATCATAAGTAAATTTTCATTTTCTAAGTTGATAACCAAATCGTCTTTTTATTTATAAAGTCAGATTTAACCAGTCATTCCATTATTTATTTAATCAATATGCAACGAATTAAGACTATTGCTCTAAGCATAAATGTGACAAGTAAATAGTAAATAGTACCAGTAATGTTATATATTGAATGATTTCCAAAAATATTTAGCTCCTTTCAATAGTCTATTTGCACAAAACACATTAGTTAATTATTTAAAGATTTTCAGAAGGGGTTTTTTGTAGATGTTGAAATCATAGTTGAAATCATGAGTTAATTGAGGCTAGGCCACTATGGAAAACCTGGAAGCAATGGACGGTCGTTTCGTCCTATTGTGGGATTCATCAGCAGTAGGTATCCATGATCCCACCTCATGAGATTCGAACCCAGGACCTATCAGTCTCGCGCGCGAGCGTTTAACCTCTAGAACACTGAGCCGGTATCCAATGGTGTTAATGTCTAACTTCAACCAATCCACGAAATTGAGCAACCACTAGACCGATGGGTCCAGGGTTCGAATCTCATGAGGCGTGATCGTGGATGCGCACTGCTGAGGAACTCCACAGTAGGACGAAACGACCGTTCATTGCTTCCAGGTTTTCCATAGTGGTCTAGCTTCAATAGACTCATTACTTTACTTACTTTACTTACGCCTGTTACTCCCAATGGAGCATAGGCCGCCGACCAGCTTTCTCCAACCCACTCTGTCCTCGGCCTTCTTTTCTAGTTCTATCCAACCTTTGTTCATTCTTCTCATGTCTGTCTCTATTTCTCGGCGTAATGTGTTCTTTGGTCTTCCTCTTCTCCTTTGACCTTCAGGATTCTGAGTGAGGGCTTGCCTTGTGAGGCAGTTGGGTGATTTCCTCAAAGTGAGCTCAATCCACTTCCAGCGCTTCCTCCTGATTTCTTCCTCCTCTGGAATCTGATTTGTTGTCTCCCACAGTAACTTGTTGCTGATAGCATCTGGCCATCGGACCCGAAGTATCTTGCGTAGACAACTGTTAATAAACACTTGTATCTTCTGGATAATGGCTTTCGTAGTTCTCCACGTCTCCGCCCCATACAGTAGAACTGTCTTGACATTTGTATTGAAAATTCTAACCTTGGTGTTGGTTGACAATTGTTTTGAGCTCCAGATGTTTTTCAGCTGTAGGTATGCTGCTCTTGCTTTGCCGATCCGCGCCCTCACATCTGCATCAGATCCACCGTGTTCATCAATGATGCTGCCCAGATATGTAAAGGTTTCCACATCTTCCAAAGCTTCTCCGTCAAGTGTAATTGGATTGGTGCATATTGTATTGTATCGGAGAGTCTTGCTTTTCCCTTTGTTTATATTGAGACCTACTGCTGCTGAGGCTGCTGCTACACTGGTCGTTTTCTCCTGCATTTGTTGTTGCGTTTGTGATAGAAGAGCCAGATCATCCGCGAAGTCTAAATCGTCAAGCTGCATCCTGCCTGTCCACTGTATCCCGTGCATTCCTCCAGTCGTTGACGTCTTCATAATCCAGTCGATGACCAGGAGAAAGAGAAAGGGTGAGAGTAAGCAACCTTGCCTAACACCGGTCTTTACCTCGAACGAGTCGGTGAGTTGTCCTCCGTGGACGATTTGGCAGTTTAGTCCATCATAGGAGTTCCGTATGATGTTGACTATCTTCTCAGGCACGCCGTAGTGTCGAAGAAGCTTCCATAGTGTCGTCCTGTCCACGCTATCAAATGCCTTCTCGTAGTCGATGAAGTTGATGTAGAGTGATGAATTCCATTCGATTGATTGTTCCACAATGATAGGTAGAGTTGCGATTTGGTCTGTACACGATCTATCCTTACGAAATCCAGCTTGTTGATCTCGAAGTTGAGTGTCCACGGAATCCTTCATCCTGTTTAACAATACCCTGTTGAAGACTTTTCCTGGTATTGAGAGAAGAGTGATGCCCCTGTGGTTGTCGCACTTGCTCAGATCGCCTTTCTTTGGTATCTTGATCAGAAGTCCTTCTTTCCAGTCTGTTGGTACTTGTTCTTCGTCCCAAATCTTACTGAAGAGGATGTGGAGTATCTTGGCAGTTGCTGCTACATTTGCTTTCAGTGCCTCTGCCGGGATGTTGTCTGGTCCCGCTGCTTTGCCACTCTTGATTTGTCTAATGGCCATGTTGATCTCTTCAATTGTTGGTGGGCCAACATCGATTGGGAGGTCTGTGGGTGCTGCTTCGATGTTGGGTGGATTCAGTGGAGCTGGTCGATTCAAGAGTTCCTTGAAGTGTTCTACCCACCTGTTTCGTTGTTCTTCAGTGTCGGTGATTACTTTGCCTTCCTTGTTTTTCACTGGTCTTTCTGGCTTACGGTAATTCCCAGCAAGTTTCTTTGTTGTGTCATACAGTTGTCTCATGTTTCCCTCTCTTGCAGCCTTTTCCGCCGTCATCGCTAAATCTTCCACATATTTACGTTTGTCGGTCCTGATGCTCCTCTTCACTTGCTTGTTTGCCTCTGTGTATTCGGCTTGTGCCTTGGCTTTTTCCGCTCTTGTTCGGCTGATATTGATTGCTGCCATCTTCTTCTTCCTCCTTGCTTCAATTTTATCCAGTGTACCAACAGTGATCCATTCCTTGTGATGGTGCTTCTTTTGGCCCAGAACCTCCTGACATGTTGAAACGATTGCCTCCTTGATACCTTTCCAGCTGCTCTCTATGGTGGTTCCCTCTCCATTGAGTAGGTCATGAAAGGCCTCGAACCTGTTGCCGAGGGCTATGTTAAATTCGTTGAGTTTGTCAGCATCTCGAAGAAAGGCCGTATTAAACTTTTGTGATGTTGTCCGCGCCATTGTCCAGTGCTTCTTGAGTTTTAGTTTCATCTTGGCGACCAGCAAATAGTGATCGGATGCTATATCAGCTCCTCTTCTGGTTCTCACATCCTCCATCGTCCTCCTGAATTTTTTTGATGCAGACATGGTCGATTTGATTCTGTGTAGTGTGATCCGGTGAAATCCAAGTAGCTTTGTGTATGTTTTTGTGTGGGAATATGGTGCCACGTATGACCAGTTTATTGAAGGCACATAGATTTGCAAATCTCTCACCATTTTCGTTCCTTCCTCCCAGTCCATGTTGTCCCATGACGTCTTCGTATCCAGTGTTGTCCTTTCCAACCTTGGCATTGAAATCTCCCATCAGAATGGTCAGGTCCTTGGTTGGGCACTTCTCGAAGATTGACTGCAGCCTATCGTAGAATTGGTTTTTAGCGTCTTCATCGTAGTCGTTGGTCGGCGCATAGCATTGGATGATGTTCATTGTAATGCCCTCTCTCTTTGTTTTGAAGGAGGCTTTGATGATCCTCGGTCCATGAGATTCCCATCCTATAAGTGCATTTTGTGCTTTTCTAGACAGCATCAGTGCCACTCCTTGTGTATGTGGGGCATTTTCTTCTTCATGACCGGAGTATAACAGAAGTTCTCCCGAAGACAGTCGTTGTTGTCCAACCTGCGTCCAATGTGTTTCACTGATTCCAAGCACTTCCAGGTTGTATTTCCTCATTTCCGCAGAAATTTGTAAGACTCTTCCGGTCTCCCACATTGTCCGGACATTCCATGTACCTATAAAAATTTTCGCTCTGGTTGTAAGAAGGTGCATCGGCCTCATGACTTCCGAAGGAACTCGGCTTTCATCATGAGACGTCATTTTTCCTTCTACTCCCAGGGCAGAGTTTGAATGATTTTTTCTGGTTAGCGTTTTTTTAGCGAGTTGATTTTCTACGGGATGGGGTCGCTAACCCTATGCCCAACCCTCCTCCTTTACCCGGGCTTGGGACCGGCAGTAGCCCCTGGAGGAGCTACAGGCGGAGTTAATAGACTCATGATTTCAACTATAAAATTTAAAGATTAGTTAAATTCGCTTAGAAATGATCTTAAGGTATTTTTTTACCAGACATCATAATATGCAAATTAAATGTACAATATATATACTCATTACTTTAAATGATTCTAATCAAAACTTTTTTGTTTATTTCTGAATATTATGAAAATCACACAAAATAATAAACGAAACTATCTTCTTAATTATTTGTCATTATTATTTATTGAAACATTTAATGAATTTACTTTTTCTTATGATTCAATTAAACATTAATTATACTAGTAATGATATTCTGTAGCTGAGTGGATAGATTATATTATTACGATGAATGATATGTTATTATTCCTGGTAAACATTACCTTAAAATATTTTCAAACTATTCGGATTGATTTCCCTTGGTTTTGTTTGGTTGAATCTTCCCATTGATGGTTGGGACTCAGTAGCTAAGCGGATAACGCGATGCCGTTTGAAGCCAACGATACTGAGTTCGAGTCCTAGGGTGAACATCAACTCTGAGATGCAGTTACATCCAACTGACGAGTCCCAAATTGGACGAAACGTGCATCCCCAATTCCACTGCTAGGCGCTATCCATCTTTGCTTATAATTAAGATTGATGATTTTATGCTTACTGGTATAAAACTTAATTTTTTTATGTATAAAAAATTAAATTACAAACTATAATATTCACAAGTAAATTACTTCAGTATTTTAATTTTTAACTTACTTGATTCATAGGATATTCTAATTTTATCGAAAGTGTACGCATTGCACCACACATTGTTTGCATGGCTAGAAAGATATTCTGATAAACTAAAGTTTTAAAAGCTTCTTTTTCCTTGTCTGTATAACCAGCTCCATGTATAATTCTCATTTGCTTTACAAAAGTACTTTTACCGGATTCTCCAGTCCCTGAAGAAAAAAAATTAAAAGAGGAACGTTTTTCTACGCATTCGCAATCCAAATCAGTATTCTAAACAGTAAGTATAATGGATTTTCAGCTATTTATTTTATGTTTTATTAGAATTTCCCTCATAACTTCTCCAATGAAGACCTTTAGATATAGTTCATCTGCAGGGTGTAACTTAACTAACAAACATCTGTTATTCCAGATAGATAACTGTTAGTACTAATTAATAGGTGTCGGTACTTACTATGGCTACGTAAAAGGTATGGATCTATTCAAACTAAATAAAGCATTATTTCCCATTTTCCCATGCAAGTAAATTCAATATTTCATGATGATTTTACTTCCAAATTATCACTGATCATTAAAAAATGTGTCAAAACTTTGTATGAAAATGCAAATTTATCATTTGCACTTTGGATACAGACTAGTCCCTTTATCCCATACATAGCGAAAATTGCACGTGAAGAAAGCCGATGACGCGGCAGCCTATCCAAAAGTAGGTCTCAATATTCACAAGGGAAAAAACACGATCCTAAGTAATAACACGGAGTGCCAACCAAGCAACACCTGACAGAGCTCTGGAAAAGGTGGGAACTTTTAAGTGCCAGGGCAGCATCATTGATAATCAAGATGTATCTGATGCGGATTTACAGGCACGGAATAACAAAACGAGGGTATCAGTCCTATAATTGAACAGAATCTGGAACACGAAAAAACTGAGACTTGGAGAGCCACTATAACCATCATAAAAGAGCTGCAGATATCTATAAACAGTTATCTCCGCAAGATGCTCCAGATCCGTTGGCCAGGCATTGTTAGAATAAACATACTCTAGTAGAGAATCAACCAGTTTGTAGCTAAGGATAAAATTAGGGAAGACACTGAAGGTGGAAAGGTCACATTACAGATATAATCAAACTATATCGCAAGCCAAGACCTATCTTGGAATCCTGAAGGCAAATAGAAAGGGGGAAGACCAAAGAATAGATTGCTCCAGGAATTGGAAGAAGACAACAAAAGAACGGATAGCACTTGGGAACAACTGTGTAAGAGAGTACAAAACAAAATTGGTTGGAGAATCCTGGTTGGCAGCCTATGCTCCACGAAGGATAAAAGGCGTAATTCAGTAAGTAAGTAAACAATGAATAGCCAGAGATCTCACTAACTTATATTTAAAGTAATGTATATCTACTGAATCATTAATTCAAAGAAATTCGTACATATAATATTACAATTCAACTAATTAACTTCATCTAGGTTATTAACTGGGACTCCTTATTCCGTAATAAAAACTTACCAAGTAATAGTAATTTCACTTCTTTTCTTCCTGCATTTTTGTCTTTATGTAATTGACGTTCAATTTCTCGACTAATTCGTTGTTGTTCTCTAGATTCTTCTGATCGAAAACAAGACATTTTAAGTAATAGAAATAGATTATTATTATTATTTTAAAGATCAGAGCATTAACTAGTTGTCAAGGTATTTATATAAACCTTAACTGGAGCAGATACTAAACATTATTTTCATTCATTGGAGGAGAGAAAGTAGTAGACAATTAATTTCCTAATAATTTTTTTATTTAATTCATTTGGACACACCCTTGAGATTAGATTAAATTTATGTAAATTAGAAATGTGAGCAAATCGGCAGATTAATAGTAGGGTTAGTAGTCAATAGTAGTATTAGTAGTAGTATTTTATTATTACTACCGAAAAGTAATCTGATAATATGATTTTTACATATACATGGTATTTGTCTTTATCATTTCTTTGTGTTATTTATTTATTGATATAAAATATTGGACTGTTTTTTAAAAGAAAGAGTATTGAAAATGAATTCAAATGAGCAACTTATATTTTTTATGTAACACTTAAATCTAGGAGTTTCCAAGTACATGAAATTGATTTTAACAGATCCAGACTAAATAGAGACGAGATATGTATCTATGAAAATAAATGAATCATGTTGAATACTATTTGTTATATCCTTATGAAGAAGTAAGTACGGATAACTTCCGGGACCTATTAATGGACAGTTATTCTATATATATTCTTATTGTTTAACTACTAAGTAATTAGATTGTGTATATCTATATTTGTCTTATTATAAGCTTCATTTTGACCTATGAATTATTACTGTACGATTTACTGTTCCCAAATTATGTTCAGTTTATTGATTACTGTATCCCACGTTCACAGTCACATTTGGCTTGATCTTGTACAAATATTATTTTCTATTTTATGGTGTGATGTGGTCTGTCTGGTATATAAACCGAGTATGCTTGAAATAAATGATCCGCATAGATTCGCATAGCTGAAGTTGTAAAAAAAATGTAACTTGAAATTCTCCAGCACTATTAATCAAGTCAGTTTGATATATCATAATTATGAAGATGAGAAAGTTAAGATAATATTTATTTTTGTTTAGGCTTTATAAACTCCAACCTTTACAAATATAAAATTAATTTCTGATTTCGATAATTGTACTTAGAACTATCACTTTCCACATTTTGTTTGTGTTAGTCAAATTAACAGTAGCTATTGTCAAGGGATGAAATCATTTTAAGAACCATAGAAATTCGGAGAGGATTGAACACTAACTTTCATGAGAACTCTCAAAGTTCTAGTTGGAAGCAGTAATCAGTGAACATTGATTGTATTGGAAGTGGGAGAGTTTTTTGTAATGACAATCAGTAATCGTAACATTATATCAAAAAATTACTGAATTTGGAAATGTGACCCATCGAATTCGTGGTTTGAAGTTATAGTATTCATTTAGAAACCTGTAGGTTCTGAGTTTGATCTCGTATAAAGTTGTCTACGTGCACAGATGTGGTTCCAAAGAGTTAAACAATGCTTCTCGGGTTTTAATTTTCTAACTGATGTTTGTTCGTTACGAAAAATATCTTGATGTTCAAACCAAATTAACTTTAAATGACTGAGTGAAAATATTTACCTCGATTTAAGCAAACACTGTTCAGTAACTCAAAACAACTGTGTAGATGGATATTTTAATCGCGTTTACTCGCATCGTTATTTTATGCATCAAAATACAGTACTTAACTCATCGCACAGTTTCAAATAAGTTTCGCTCTAAAAATATGTAAATGAACCTCGGACATCAAACTAGATGTAATTAAACTAATATATGTGGTGTAAAACAGAGATTGTCTATAGTGAATTCAGAGTTTGTAACTGTAACTGAAAGGATTATTAAGACTTTATCATAATTTTTTTCAGGTTTATAACTTCTAAACGATTATTTTATTTTAATTATAAGTTAACTTAAAAGCATTTAATCTCTTTGAATGGCTTTCTAATGAATAATTTTCTATAAAAAAACAGAAATTTAACAAAGTTTCGTTTTACGCTTCCATCTCTAGATAGACATTACTTGATTGTAGGAAGCAGCCCTGATCCTTGAACCCATTCGAAAGTGAGTTTATCAGTACTTCTTAAATGTAATGGTATGAAGTCTTGTAATTTTTTCCCTTTAATCCCTTTTTTAAAAACAAATAATTTACTAGCAGTGAATAGTTGTTAACAGGGGAATATAGGAAATATGTTTCGTCCTTCGTGGAACTCACTAGCCGGATGCACCTTCATCCCAGTATGGATGTTAACAGTGGGACTCAACCCTAGTAACTCGTTTACAAAGCCTATGGCTTAACCATTGAGCTATTGAACCGGAACTGCCATTAGCTAGAGAGACAGGTATGAGTTTTACCTTTGAAAGTTTGTATTTTCACGTTATTGCTGTTAGAGACTGCAACTGGACAGTTTCTGTTGGTACATTTACTAGCCGCTACTCAACTTTACCAGAAACTTGTGGTTAAACGGCAGTATCGAAACAAACAGTTCAAGATGCCAATAAGCCAATAGAGACCGTTCAGTTCCAGCCTCTAACATCAAAGACGGAAAAATAAAAGTCTTGATATACAAATATTTTACTGTTTATAAAACAAAGCAACAAATTTTATTATTTTAAACGTTTATTGACTGGTGCATAATGGTTGGGTAACAATCACTGAAGTTGAAACATATAGTGAGAATTACATTGTAAAACATTTTTGTCTGGATATATTTTCAGTACCAGATAACATTTCATAATTTCAAACGGAAGTTAGTGTATGTTTCATGAATTTGATTAAAGTGAACCAATTAACAAGATTAAAATATTGGTTTCGAATTTCATCAATTTCTAATATAATTAATTTTAGTTTCGCTTTGCTTCTTCAAATAAACTCATTGGTATAATGATAGTGTGGTGTGAGCTATTGATCTCGATAGATATAAGTAGTATACACCACCAATCGAATGTGTAATGCCTGGCCGTAGAAGGCTAGGAAGATCGAAGAGAACGAGAATAGAGAATGATCGCTATGGAAACGAAGAAACAGTCGAGTCTGAGACAGTTGATTGACATTTTGAAAATGAATTATTTAGTGCATGGTTCTCAGATTTCACCAAGATATTCTGTAATGTTGTATTCGAATGCATTTGGTTATCCCTACTGGATTTTTCGTTCACTGCAAGAGAATTATCATGGGATTGTTATCAAATAAAGTGTTTTATCACTTTATAAGATAACTTAGTTTTATCTTTATTAGGAAAAGTATTCAAACATTATGAGTAATTTTAGTTACATTTATTATTGATGATATCCACATATTTCTCAGGCTTACTCTTACATATCCCTTGTTCATAGCAGTATTTTATTTACACAAAAAAACCAGTGAATTTTCATAATTCACACACATAGTTATACTACAAACATTTTAACTAATGACAACGAGAATCTCTTAGATATAGTGTATTTTTTATTTGTAACTAAACTGACATTAGGGATTTCCATATACTGTACCCATTTATTCCTGAAAAGAAATGACCATAATTCAGCCGTTTGCGTTTTCTTTGTTGAATATTTTGAAAGAAGCCATTTGTCAACAGATAAATATCCTAGTACTAAGTATTTGATTAAATGTGACCGCAACCAACAATACAAATTGTGGGTACATTTTACAAAAGTAGATAGCAAACAATTCCTCATTTGACTTAATGAACCAACCTTTAAAATAGATTAAATGAATAAAATTTGATCGTCCTCTGTTGAAATAACGCTTGAATGAGAAATGATTAGGAACAAACTTTCAAAATAAAAAGAGTTACTGACGTGGAAATTCCTATCATTAAAACTTAAACCCCCTTTCATATATATGACATCAGTAGAATGATTTAGTATGAGCAGTTACTGGATCACAAACACCATAATGTAAGAGGTCAACATAATATTAACAAAGGTTAGAAATACTCTTTCACTGACACTGTTGTATACAAATTTCACTGTCAAATTTATTGGAACAATCACTTGTTATTTCTTATTTTCAAATCACTTACAAAGTGCATAAATTAATATATATTACAACCAATGAACAGATAAAATAACGTCCAAATACATAGAAAGTTTTCAGATAAAATAGAAATGAACCCATGAGACCTTTAGTGAGCATAATAATATTACCAAGATGCTCGAAAAAGCGGATTCAATCCAAGAAAAGTTTTTTTAAAAGTCTGACTTTCATTGGAAATAATAATAGTAATAATAATAATAATAATAATAATAATAATAATAATAACAATAATAATAAAACGTAGTAGTATACTCAAGTTAGGACTAAAGAATAATCCTGACAATTGAGAAATGTTAACGATCACCAGTCTGACAATCATTTAGATTTGTGGTTGAACATTTTCTGACTACATTAAATCATATCCCGAAAGTTACTGTAGTTATTTGGTCACTACCTACTTGCTTTAAGACAACTGAATATATGACCAACAAAAAGTCATCTGAATAGATTTTTTCATACTCTTTATTCTACTTGCTTTAATTAAGTAGTATGTGCAACGCAACTGATTTTGTTGTGCTGATTGTTTCCATTTCTCCCTTTGTATAGAATAATGTTGTCTTGATATAAGTTACTTTGAATCTCTTGATGGCTGAGTGTTTTAGGAAGATTTATAAAATTTTAGTTCATAGTTCAAAGTAGCCACTTATCAAATTTTTTGCAGACAAATTCCAATTTTCAGTATCCTATATATTAACTTTGTTTCATGGTACCTACTGATAAAATGTTTACAAATTCCAGATCTTGCTGTTCCTTTCCTACGTGTATCAGTAGTTTGTATTTGTATGGGTTAAACTGAATGATAAAGCATCTTGGACGCGTATTCATGTTCCCACCATGAAACCCTACAGACCATTGTGTAAAGCGAAACATAGTTTCAACTGTATGGCGACAATAAATTAATCGTTAACTTGAAGAGGGTTTATAAAAATTTGGTAAGCTCTTAAAAGTCGTGAATAGCTATGTTTTAATTTCTAGGTTTGACACTATTCCCCCCCCGTTTTATAACATAAGATTTCCAGTTGAAAATAACCTGAGGCATATGTAGAAAGAAAACAATAATTTCAATAAACGAATCCTTCTTCTCGACTGTTTCACTTGTAAAAGTCATAAAACTTTTACGAAACAATTAATACGATTAGCAAATTTTTCAGGTAGACCATGATTTGAAACCTGAAAATACAGGAGATGTGTTTTGTCCTAGTAAGGAACAAAAAACCACTGTTTCGAGAAACCGGAAGTCTTTTAACCTTGTTCGATTCCAGATATGTTTATTTAGCTAAAATTAATATCTACGGTTTCTAATGATAGACACAAAAGAGCATTTTTATTGAGCTTTATAAATTCATAAAAGGTAAATCTCTTTAATAGTAAAAATCAACATTTTGAGATCCTACTTACATGGTTTGTGTAAAAATGATGGACATGAAAGCAATTGTCGTTATGAATCCCCAAGCTTGGGAATTTGGAGATTACACCTAACTTGTAATCGTCGCCCACTTTCATTTAGCTTTTGAAATTCCCACTAATAAGCCCACTACGACAATAACATGGATAATTACAGAAATTCATTTATATTTGATATTACATTTGGTTAAGTTTCCTGATTGGTGCATCACCAGCAAAATTTAAAAATTAACCTACAGCGTTGATAAGATTGTCACATCCGATATACAAGGAATTTCAGATGGTTAAGTCCATGTATATTTTAACTGTGGCTCACAGAATTGCAACCACAATCTCAATGACCAAAAAGTCTTAATAGAAAACATAATTAAAGTATATTACAAAACAACGGACACCCATCTCAGTAATTTAGTTCGTATGAAAGAAATCCTCATTATGTTAACACAGGATTAAGTCTACAAATTAGGATGTTTCGATTGTGATGCTACTATATTGGGGAGTCACCTCGTGAAATATTGACTCAAACCGAAGAATATCAGTTACAAAAATAAACCGCCTAATAATCCCGTGGAACTAGAAAGACTCCAAATTAAATCTGCAATAGTAGCCTATGCCATTTTCAATAACTATCAAGTCAATATTAAAAACATTAAAATACATATAAAAAGGCCTTTTCAACCATAAAAAAGACGAGTAGCTGAAGCTTCCCATATTATGCCTAACCTTACTGCTCTCAATAGAAAAGAAGGCCTCACTATCCATCCAAACTGGACCATCTATCCGAGCTACCATACCTGATTCTATTCACATCTAACATCACAATCGAGCATACAAATCCAACTCCATCCTTTCGCACCACAAATTTCATACACACGTGAAAATACAAACATGCCTCATATAAATAACCTTGTCCTGAATGACACGTCATTGAATTGGTCAGACCTGTTTTTGATTGCTCGCACCAAATATTCTTCTTTGTTCCTCTGTACTAGTTAAACTTGGGTTTATTTAATTTGTCTATTTATTCTCTGAAGAAGCGGCTTACATTGATTCACGAAACGCCGGGAAATTTAAAAATTCAATTTTCCTACTTATTGGGACATTACAAATATATTATTTTTAATAGAAATCATTGAAATCGTTAAATTATTCGCACCCTTTGGAAGCATCCATCAATATTTATGGTTTTTGAACAAAATTTGTACAGCACACATTCATTCTACTACGTCTATAAACGTATTAGCGTATAAGCAGCTTTCCTATTTGGTCTTTGTGATCGAATGTAAACAGTAAGGATTGCAATTGTTACAAAAGACTACAGTTGCTATTGTACTGTCTAACTATGCACCTTACTGACTTACTCCTGTTACCCCTCGAGGTACATTTATGACTAGAAATCTTCTGTGAAACCTCAGAAGTAAATGATAATACTTTGGTTTCCACTAATGAAAGTGGTATGGTAGATGCCACATTAAACACTCAGCGCGAAATAGAGAGCACAAGTCTCTAGGTCAAAGTAGGATATTAGAAAAGTGGTGAAGGCTGGAAGCTGTTTGTTCAGATTGTTGACTTCCTACAGGCAATTCTATATACGGTTTAATAAAGCTGGTTTTCTATACGTTATGTCACGCTCAAATCACTATAAATATGATGGAAGCTAGAAAATGAGTTCCACATATTCGAAAACAGTTCTGATCACAAGATGATACAGTCAGTCAGTCAACTACAACGTAGGACCAGGCATACGTATGTATCGGTCCGAGTAGCCACGCCTCATCAGCACAAGATGAATATCGAATTCATAGTAGTTATTTCAAAGGTAGTAATATATAAAAGAAAGACTTCATATAAGGATATAATGCAAGAAGGAAGAATTAGTTCGCAGAAACAAAGATATAAAGCAATTTTATCCTCACGGTTTAAAGGAAGATAAAGAGTGTATACACCTACGCCATTGTGATCAATTCTGAGCCATCCCACCCATTCTCCGAACATTGGTGAAGACTTACAACCTCATTGATTGATCGACCATCATTCCCCAATACCCTGTGTCTAATCCCACTATTACTTAGCCGGTGATCCCAACAGATGCTGGCAGTATTTCTAAGACATCCGTGATCAAATACTAGCAGCTTACGAGTATATTCTACTCTTAATGGCCACGTTTCGCAGCCGTAAAGTAGAACGGAACGAACTGCCGCATAGTGGACAGTCTTGATGAACATCACTTGAAATTGCAAAATCAGATGACGGTTCGCTACAAGCTCTCACTCGACTGGTAGTGTCCGAATAAAGAGCCTTCACAAGTTTGATGTACTCCTGAGATACACCTTTCAATGACAGACACTACCACAGAACCTCTTGGTCTACAGAGTCGAATGCTGCTTTCAAGTCAAGAAAAACCATCATTGTCGGACGCCGATAAGCATGTCTGTGTTCTAAAACCTGACGAATGGTAAATATGTGGTCGATACAGCTACGACCAGGTCTGAAGCGAGTCCGATTTTCACGTGTTTGCAGTTCACGAGTCTTTGTTAAGCGTTCGATGATTATTGAGGTTGATATTTTAGATGATATATTAGTCAAACTAATCCCTCTGTGATTTTGACCCCTTCTTATATATTGGGACAATCAGTGATTGTGACCAGTCAGATGGTATTCCATTCAACTCCCACATTTTAGCTAAAATATTAGTCAATCCAATCGCTAAAATTGGACCACCATCCTTAAAGACCTCTTGAGCCAGCCCATCTGCTTTTCCTCGTTACAGATTAGCCATAGCCTTTTGAACTTCAGCTAGGGTCGGGGGATCTACTTCAATGTTCCATTCAGACTGTCTGGGAATGGTGGGTAACTGTAGAGTATCTGAAGGCCAGCTTAGCTGTTCTCTAAAGCGTTCCGCCCATCGTTCTAAACGTCTGGGCTGAGAGCAGATAAGAGTGTTGTCTTTTTCCGAGATTGTCTCACTTACACTTGACTTATTAATTCCGGTTTCTTTCATTAGTCTGAAGAGATGTCTGGTGTTGCCTACAGCCGCTGCCTTTTCCATCTCTTTTTCTTTCGTTGCCCACCACTGCTCACAGTCGTTCCTTAGACTTTTGGTTAACCTAGATCTGATTTTTTTTCGTTCCTCATCGTGTTCAGAGCCTGATGGGATGAGCTTACGAGAATCTATCAGTGCAACAGACTTAGTAGAAATCCATTGGCTTTTCGTAACCCTTTTGTTTTAAATCTCTAATAGACGTCTCTGTTGTTTCCACAGCTGTTCGTATATCGTTTCAAGCAACATCTGAGTCAGCCTCGTTCTCGGAACTACCTCAGTTGTTCTTGGAATCTACTTTTGGCTTTCTCGTCACTGAGTTCAACCGTAATGGGTCTTATTAATGTGGCTTTTCTGAGTTCAGCGAGTCGCAAGCAAACGCGTGCTCGTATTAGAGCATGATCAGTTTAAACATGTACTCCAGAACGATCGGCAGTCTTCTATTGAACTTCTCAAACGATGACTGATGGCAATATGGTCTATTTGAGTCCATCGTTGGTTTGGTGCAGGGGGTCGCCAAGTTAGATGATGTCACTCCCTATGCTTAAAATTAGTGTTTGCTAAAAATAAACGATACGCAGGAAAGATTCTGGTATTTACTGGTCTATAACTAATTAAAAATACATTCAAAACAGTTAGAACTGGTTCAAAATTATCGATTAACCTAAACAAACCAAATAGTACGAACTTTATCATGATATATACGTCAATCGTATAACTGATATAATTGTGTGATTAGTCACCCACTAGTCGTGAATATAGTGTGATAATAATAAAATCACTACTACTCGTATTAAACACCAACACAGAAAACTTGAAACTCGTAAATACAACACTTAAAAACTAGCAATGCTCTAAGCTCTACAGTAACACTAATCATTATTCTGGATGGAAATGAATTTGTGAGTGGAACCATTTGTAAAACTTTTTCAAGTTATTAATTACCAACCTACTGAATACTAAAAGATTCGTTCATCTCACCTACCAAAGAAAATGTTTATAAAGCAAACTCCTGTCACAGCAGATGTTTCGCTAGAGGGTATTGAAATTAAAGCCAATAAAAAGGACAATATGTACACGGAATAGCAACAGATTGAACTACATTTTTTAACACTTGCTTTTATCATATGTACACCTCGAATAACACATTAAGTAAAGATAAAGTATTGTACAAAGTTATAAACATGTCATCACTCATCATCGTCATCTTCTTCTTCCGCCTGTTCAAGCCAATCAAAGAAAGGTTTGATTTTTTCTCTTAATGATCGAGTTTTCTCGGAAATATCATCATCAAGTAAAAGTGGAGAATTATCTTTCCACCACCATATATCATCTTCTAAAACTAAATCATTGTCATACATAGTGTGAATAATAGACATAGAAGAAGCAAATATTAATGAATCATAGCATGCTGCATCTTCAACAGCTTGAAGATAAACTCGACCAGTATTTTGAAATCCTGACATACATGATGACAGAACAGTATTGAAGTTTAATAGGAGTTTACGAAGATTGGCGATGAATTCTGTTACATCAGCTTTACTGCATTCATTTTGTGATTTCGAAGATAAATGATCACGAGTTAGCTCCAGTAAGGCTTTTGTCAATAAGAATCCAAAATCTTCAATAGGTACATTATAAGCATGTTTTAAGGAATTAACTTCAAGTATAAGTGTTTCAGCTGGATACTTATGTCGTTCACCTCGTTCCAAAGTTCGTTTTAACTCAGTAATTATGAAGCTTTCTGACTGTTCATCATCGCCATCACTTTCAGTTTTTGATGTATCTTTTAGTTGATGTTCCAAATCACCATCACTGTCATCAATCTCGCTTGCCATACGGCGAGGTTTGCTGGATTTGCTACAACGAATATCACTAGTTCGGCTATGACTAGACTTTTGATTCATTCTCTGCCGAAGTGTTTTAGCTGCATATTTAATTCTGTCCCAAGCTGTTTCCCATAAATGACAATCTGTAAATTCATTATCTTTTAAATACACTTGGTTGGATTGTGTATCCTCCTCGGAAAGATTATCCACAGAATCGCTCTGAGATAAAAAATATATATTATACATGATACATAAATTAAAGCATATAAAGCAACTAAGTACAAGCAAAGATGGTCCTTGGCTTTGAGCAACATTGAATGTATAAAGGTTAGTAAACATGACAAACTATTCTGATGGAAATACGTTTAGAAAGGGACTAGAAGCTCTAAACTACTGGTTGAGAGTTGGATTTTAGCGACTAAGTTATCATTACCATAAACAAACAAATAGTGAGTAATTACTAAATACATTTTATGAATTCATTTATTTTCTTGTAATTCTGACAATTTCAAAATCCAGAAGCCTTCTGTAAAGGTATAAAGACTTCATTTGTAATTGGAATTAATAGATCTACTAGTGTAGTGTGGTCTACTTATATCCATATAAGTAGTATATGGCGATGGTCAGACATAGAATTTATTTTGGCAGAAGACCGATAAGAAAAGAACTGAAATGAAGCGCAATTGGTAGGAAAATGCATGAACAATGGAATTAGAGAAGATGAAATGATATTTGCAGAAGGAACAGTGAACATTGGGAAAATTGGTTGTTAATTTGCAAATTAACTGTTTGTTGTATGATTATCAGAATTTAGTGAGATAGTCTGTAATTTTTGTTTAAACATTCGATTTTCCCCAACCAGTGTTCTGTTCACAACACTAGTACGAACAAATACATTAACTCGCATTGTTACTGTAACTTATGGTTTAAGCCACAATTTTATAATAATTTTATTATGTAAAGGATCTGTGTTTGTAAACGTGCAGTAGTATTCCCAAAGTCCATTTTTAAAATACTACAGTAAGTGAGATTTTTGATATCTCGTAAACGAGTCCTATTAAGACGAGCGAAATATAGATCTACATAAAAGTGATTCTCGTTTAGGGTCTATGTGTGAGCCTAAGGATAACATGAGGAGCCAATATTACCAGCAATATTAGGTTAGATTTTAACGGTTTAGCTGAGCTAGAAAATTTTATCACAGTCTGTTTGTAATGGTATTGAGTAAGAGGTTTAATGGAATAAGAAGAACATCAATTTAGCAAATTAAAACCAATAATTTACAGCTACTATTTATTGACACAAAATAACTTTCAGTTTGGGGTTAGATAGATTGTTGAAGTTCAATGAAATCGTGAACCAATCAGTGTTAGATCACCGTTAAAAACCTGGAAGCACTGGACGGCCGTTTCGTCCTAGTATGAGACTCCTCTGTAGTACTCATTCACAATCCCAGGCGCTAGATTTGAACCCAGGACCTTCGGTCTCGCGCGCGAATGCTTAACTCCTAGACCATTGGGTCGGCATTGCTGAAGAGTCCCATATTGGGACAAAACGGCCATCCAGTGCTTCCAGGTTTTTAATAGTGGTCTAACATTGATCGATTCATGATTTCAACAAAATAAACTATTTATTCATTTGATGCCTATCAACTTGATGCGAAGCGTAACTCCAAAGGATACTAAAATCATATTGTTTAGAGAATTTTATACGCCCAGTTTACAGTTATATGTAAACCTGAGAGGAACTATTGTTTAAAATTACCACACGATCCATCTTCATCAACAGGTTGATGCTATTTAAATTACATCATCGTTCTGTATAAAAGTGCTGGTAAACTAGTCTGCTGAAATCCATAAACCGGAAATATTAAACCAGTCGAATAACTCTGATAATGAAGAATGAATTAACGTACAGCATTAATTTACATGATGAGCTTGGAACTGAATTTAATGGATAAGACAGGATCGATACCTCTATGACTTTAAGTATTGATAGATATTATTTCTTAATTGTTCTTGTTTCCGTTCCTCCTTATTTTGTTGTCGATTTACTCTTAATGTTGGTTCAAATTGTAAAAAATCCAGTTACTCAGAATTACGTGATAATAAAAGTTTTAGGCTAATAACTTATAGCTGGGGACCCATGGAAGTTGCCATTTAGGAAATGAAACAAAAACTGTGATAGTATCGAAGTGTAACATTACATCGTCAACAATTTCATTAACCGGTAAACAGGAAATTCGAGCTTACTGTCCCTGAAGGTTGTCTTTTTTTATAATAGGCAGCCCAGGCTTGTTTACCACCAACTGAAGGGTCTATAACTAAATCACCTGTACGAGGGGCAACCAAAACGCTGTTACTTGGTAAGTTACCACATCCTGGGCCCAATGTTACAGCTGCTGTTGATGACGGGCCTATGAAACAGCGGTTAGGAAGTTTAAATCCAGAAAGTATACGAACACCAGAACACAACCAAGCTACATCTGCTTTTACATGACTAGAAATATGAACGTTCTCCAAAGCGATAACACGCCGTAAACATGCATTTTCACCTACAAAACAATTCTCCCCAAGAGAACAGTCAATTAAGCAAGCAAACGCCGACACTTCACATCCAGATCCAATAAAGCACGCTCCAATTATTCTGGCTTTATGGTGAATTTTCGCCGACTTAGCCACAAAAACTTGTGGACCAACTGCTACTATTTCGGAACCTGATAGATTAGCATACAAAGGTGGCAGAGACAAATGAAATCCACCTTGTCGAGACAGAAGTTTAAAGTTTAAATCTATCAAACTACTAAGATCAGGAGCAGCCTGAAGCACAATAGGTCCTTTTGGTAACGGTTCAACATGTATGGTATATTCCATAATTTCTTCATTCGTTAACACTCCATTTACAAGATCATCCATAGTTTCATAGTCAAAATTATCCTGAGGAAACAAGGGAGAGAGGGAAAATAACTTGAATAAGCAGACAGTAAACATACTAAACATACTGCTTACAAACAATTTGTATGTTATAATGGCAATCCACTTTATTTAACAATTCATGATGTCATGCATCAGAATATGAATCATAACATTTATAAGAAAACCTGAACGCTAAAGAAACGTGAGTGGCTTACGAAACAGAACCAACAAGATGGATCATGTACCTTCAAATCTTATAACAAGCGTCTTGTATCATGGAGAAATAAGAACTTTATGTAGTTTCGTAACAGCATAAGCAAATGGCGTATGAACCAATCGTTGGTCACAGGCTACCATGGGACTGCATCTCCTAACGTTGCTCCACTGCCTTGTGGATTAGATCTCTGGGTTAAGAGCTCGGAGAGTAGTTCCCTAAGAAGACCACCCACCTCAGTTTGAGCATCCCGGATGGTATCCCAGCCCCTACACAAACTTAATGATGACTGCAATTCGATTTACACAAATAAACAAATGAAAAAACACTACAAAAAGTATGTGCATATTATGGCGTAAGATTTCAGGTCTGTCATGGACATGTTTGGTTTGTAATATTGACAAATTTAATGGTTACTGATAGATAATATATAATTTGATCGACCAATGAATGAAAAGAAGACCGAATTATTGACGCAAGCCTTAAAATGAACAGATACCGACAAACATCATGACTGATGAGTAAATAATTTTATTTGTCCTAGTAAAATGATACACATATAAAGTGTTGACACAAAACAAATATAATTTATGACGTAGAACATATACAGCTGTAGGGAACCAGTTTTGCAGATCACTCATTCGATAATTATGTTCTTCCTACCATATGGTGTCCCTCCTTAGTAGCACATTAATCGCTAGTTAGAAATTAATAAGACTTTGGATTTTGCTGTATTAAACTAAGAATACTTCTCTGATAGAAATGAGTGAATACACTGCAGTGAAATTAGACAATCTTCGCAATCAAACAATTACATTTGTAAACTCACATTTTTGAAAATTAAATCACATACAATGAGTTGAGAATGAGGAGCGGATACGCACAAAATTCGTAAACAAAACAAGTAGTTTCAAGTTTTACTATTAACTTAGTTTGGTTTTAAGATATATAAATCTACAATGTGTATAGATCTTAGCTTCGATAACAAATATCGTAGATCAATTGAAAATGCATATTGCCACTTCGCTGAATAAGTATAAACGATGAAGATAGCAGGCAAGTGGCCACTTCAGTAGATATTTATTTGGTAGACAATTGCAGTAAACAAAATACTTAAGTGACCCCAACTATTGGTCTTGCTTGTTTCTAAATGCTTTTGAAACTAACCAAATAGTTCTTTTACATTTTAATTGATGATTTTATCAGCTTTATGCTGTAATGAAATCTCAAAAAATAAATGAACGTTTTATAACACCAACGACCCTTATAATAAAATGTAACGTGAAGTTTCTATACATAATTTGTAACACCCCTTTTAATACTAAACACCAAACAGCTAAGTGTAAACAGAATAAAGTACAAAAACTCGTAAGTATTTCATTTGAAGCCATACCCATAAACAGACAGTCCTTTGTAGTTGAACATAGTTTTAAAAAACATTGTGAACCCATATTTGAAAGAACTCAATGAGATTTAAAACGCTTTAGCTCACTTGAAACAGTGGTGGTATATGGTTACCACAAATACTCAGTTGAATATCCATCAGCTGAGAAGACTCGATAACCTCACCAGGTTTCATCAAGTCGCTAAGCAAAACTGGAGAAAGGTCACGATTAGATTCGTGAAAAAGATTGATCAAACGATTATTGTTTGTTCGCGAAAATATGACGTTAACTTTGAGCTCAGAAGCTTGAACTGGACTTATCGCTTCGGTTATAGAGGGTAGTAGAAGAGTGAGTATAGCATTAGGTGTTTTTTCACGTTGTTCCTTATGTTTATAGACGAATTTCGCCAAAGAGATGCCGCAAATCAGATCAGCGGGAGCAAGAAGAAAATCTGAGACTCCACAAAGAAATTCACTTGACTCAAGATCACGCATAATATCACCCAGATTATGACAATTTTCCACATTTCGTACAAAAAGTTTCAATCCAGGAAAACAATTACCTAAAATAGTTTGATTTATATATGCTTGAACGCTTTTGTAGCTTTTAATGGTATAGATTAGGATGTTCCTGAAACCATCAGAAGCAAGAGTAGATAACGTCATATGCAGCAGAGGAACATTACTTAATGGAAGTAAACAAGGGGGAATGTAGTCACTTAGAGGGTTGAAACGATCGTATAGAAGGTCTGCAATAAGTACTGCATATAGCTCTTTATCTGTCTGTCCAAAGTTAGATGGATTTTTTATTACATTATCTGTGGGACCTCTACTTTTGGTTCTGTTTGCTTTCGACTTGTTCATTATATTGGCTAAAAGTGAACGAAAATTAATAAAGCTTTAACATGAATCAGTAAGAGGAAAATATTTACGTAAATTTATGATAGAATAGCGAAAATATCTTAATGTACAAAGTTAACAAGACCTATCCTAGACCGGAAAGCAATGCTTGCTGCATTACTCTTGCACAAACACAGAAAAACAACACAATCAAATATATTAGTTTCAACTTTTTGTTTGGTCTTAACCCCTTTCGCTTAAACTGAATGCTTCATAGTGAGAGTTTTTACATTGTTACATACACATTTGTCGAAGTATACTTTAATTATTATTAGAAATAAATACTACTGTTATGTCCTTGACTAGTAAACACTTCACACCCGTGATCTTGATAATTACCAGTTAATTTTGGTTTATCACGATTTTTTGTACATGTATATTGGCAACGAAACAGGTTCAGCTGTTTGGATTGTTATTTACCAGTTACATCTACGATTGACTGGTTCTATAAAATAAAAACCGCTTTAGACCCCAGGGAGCATAACTTTGATGTTGGTTATGACCTGTTCCTGATTTATACATTACCAACAACTTGAGCACTTTGATCTACCATTAAAATATTAACTATTAATCGCAATTTTATTTAAGCGATATAACACACAGTAATCTTTGGTTCGTGTATCTGGTATCAGAGTTACACTCTCAATCGACTCATATAAGAAATTCTTAAAGTACACTAAGATATTTTAAACTCGTAAGCCAGTTGTCAAACTGTTGTGCAAGTAAGGTTCGATGCCCCAGGTACGATATAGGTAGCTCATAGGGCAAGGTAACTAACAAACGCGCTCAATCAACACCTTATTTAGACCACAGATTAGTTCTAAATTATTAGGGTTAAGATAACTTTTGTCAGTACCTACGAGTTGGTAAGTATCCGAAGTTTTAGAAAAAGTATGAAGATCGATTTTTGAGAAGCTATGCGAAAATTTTAACTTTATGGCTGCACCTATAACAACTGAAAAATGAGGAAATTAGGTAACTGACAAAATCTGTTGTTAACTGTGATTTGATTTACATTATTCGAATGGAGCCTTTATTGAGGTAACGTGTTTTCTGAGTAGATTTTTCAGATGCAAATTACCAATCATGATGGTCATTTTGATTTGTATGTGACTATTACACGAGGATATTTATTTCCTTCAATAACCCAATAGAGGCGATGGTTGATATTCTAAAATCACGTATAACCATACTCGAAAGCAGGGGTAGATGAACTAGAATTGAAATGCCTGAAACAATTGTTCTTTAATGTGCACTTGCCAGCTGAAGATGTTTGTTAAGTTAAATTTTTTTAATGAGTATGTACTACTTATTCTACGACTCACCTGAGAAAGATTATTTATCTTTTATATATTGAAAAACATTGGAGAAAATCGTAAATAAGCAGGGGATACTTATAAGATGTAACTTTAAACGACTGGTAAATTAAAAGTAATGCACAACCAGAGATTTATGAGAACTGACTTATTGCAAGATAAGCAACCAGTAGACAAAAATTCAAGTTTTTTGATAATGTAATAAGACGAAGATTATCAGAACTATGTGATATATTAGCGCAATACATTTCAAACAATCTGATCTGTATGTATTGCGCTAATATATCACATAGTTCTGATAACCTTCGTCTTCTTATTACATTATCAAAATTTATCAAAGGGACTAATTGCTTTAAAAATTCAAGTACTCAGGAAGGGTGCCTTCCAGTATCATAAGTATAGGAAACAGTACGATGGCTGACCTATTAAGCTACATAAATGCGCCTCCATTAGGTGAATCCGATCCAGGAAATTCTCCTTGAAGATCGACATGGGTCCAGAATACAGTTATTGCAGAGGAGTCCTGCATACGGGATATTCCATACCGGCAGAAACGGATGTTTGATTACATAAGTGTCAAAAACTAGTAAAATCTATTCCGAATGAACCGCATACCTAGCTGATGCCTTGACAAACACATTATTACTTTTTTTTAGAGAAATAGACCATACTTAGCCCTGTTCTCCTGACAGAACACAAATCAGACCTATTTTTGAAGCTGATAGAACAAAACATAATCATTAGTATCTTGAGAAACACAAACAGTAATTACGGCCTAATCAACGTCCTTAGGTGGCATCAAATCCACGACAAATCAAGATCTCGTGGCTTTTAGAGCTACACTGGCCATTATTAGAACATATTCAAATGGAAAGGTGAAGCAAATAGGAATATCATAGTGGAGTTTTTATGGAAATACTGAGCCAAAACAGAACTATTAGTGCTGGTATTTTGACTGTTTAACATGATAATTGTTTCTTTAATCTAAAAACTAGGTGTCGGTGGGCTTGGGGCCAAACTAAAAATATGTTTTAATGGAAGAGCCGTGATAGTGTTGGTGAGTACAGAATAAAAACCTATTCGTTAATAGAAACAATCAACAGAGGTCAATAACGAACAAGTATGATATTTATACAATCATTTGACTAAAACTGGAGCTAAGGCCTTTCGAAGGTTACATCAACTAGATTTGAACGACACTGTTTCCGAAGGCTAGTCATTAGAATATCCAAATAATACTATATTTTTCTTAAGGGCTGTTGTCTATTTGTGTCTATTTTATTTAGTATGAAAAACAGTTACTGATGTATGAAGGCGCTTAGTATGATTATTATAGCTGGTTGGTTCCTATCATCGTAGCAGATCTATTTGGTATTTAAATGAGTCAGCTGGTTGTAGATAAAACAGAAGTTCCTTTACACAAAAAAATGTCCATTGTCTCGTTTCCAACGGAATTGGATTCGTATAGGTGTTAAGATGGAGTTTTATCCTAATGAAATCCAAATTACCAATTACATACAGGCATCAATACCCTGTCTTTTAGGTAAATTGGACCTCTGGAGCGAACTACCGAGGGGATTTCCACGCGCATTCCTGGAGTTAAGATGCTTGTCGTACACGGTGTGGCTTGAAAAATTAAAGCTGTGTACAATACCTTAGGCTAAGTGGTAATTTGCGTATAATGAACGTGATAGTAAGAAATTGTAGCGGTAAATAAATCTCCAAAGTCATTAGCTCTGTAAGCCTTCGACATGAGATGCTGACCGCATTAGTTTTAATGAGTTCACCAAGCTGGAGGGGCTCGGTCATGCATCTGCACCAGATCACGGATAAGTATGGTGTACTCAACTTCTACAACCACCAGCCAGCTTAGATCGGTCACTTCTCGATATATTGATAGCCTATCAAATATATCTCCGAACATCTCTTCTGACTTCTGATTTCACTGAGTTGACATATTACAAGTATAAAATGTGTTACTGGTTAAGTCTTTGTCAAACTTCGAATACTTGTGGCATCATTAGTAGTGAGCTCAATGTGATCTGGTACACCTGTTTGTGTGTTTTTGGAACTTCATATATCATTGCCTTACCTAAATTTTTACATATTTTGATATTTTTTACTTAGTATTTAGGGATTATTTTCTCATTCATTGCTATACTTTATATTCATCATGACGGAACAGATTTCTAAATTACTTAAGATCAAGACTTATGCACCACCCTCACTCCAGCTAATGCCATTCTTGCCCGACAACATCGAATCCTGGTTGTGCTAATCAGAACCTGACTTCCACGAGCACGGCGTGATCGATCTGAGGGTACAGGTCCTCGCAGTAGTGAAAGAACCACCATATGAATTCAATAGGTACGTCACATCTAGTATGCTTACTAGTGATGTCTCGGAACCTTAGGAAACTCTTAAATGGTTTATCCTGAAACGCGGATATCCAACCAACCTTCATAGGTTAGGCCGACTCCTCAATAAAATCGATCTACATCATGGTTCAGCAACAGACATATGGTTATGGTTGAGAGAGGTCATTGGTCAAAAGACTTGTTTAGAAAACACGTCTTTTCTAGGCTTCCCAATAAGGTGCAGGGACTGCTGGTCTCATTTAAGAACAACGCTGTAGACGAGCTAGCCGCACCCTTCGATTTTCCGATCTGCAAGCCAACTGACACGTAAAATGTTTCAGGAAACTTCTCAGGCGGCACTCGTTAACGGCAAACGTAGCCGTCTGTTGTACATCACTATTGTGGTTAAGAAAGTTCGCTAACGCGTCGACACTGGCTCAAAAATTAGCGTTCTTCCGGTTAATTCTAACGATCGACTGATAGAAACAGTTTTCAAATTACAGAAGGCAAATGGGAAACAGAACGCCACGTATGATGAAAGGTGTTTTTATCTTAACATGAGTTTACGTAGACCCATTGTTAAGCCTATCGAAGAGTCCAAATCACCCGACTGAGATAAGTGAAAAATCAAATAACGGTACTTTACTGAGTAATGTATAAAAATTAGTTTTAAACCTCAACTTATGAGGGGTCTTTGAAGTTAACCGCGTCCTTTTGTCTCAAATAAAAGGGCTTCGGTAGTGCAAAAATGTCCGTTTTTGGCTGTGTCTAAAAGTGATAACGGTTTATCAACAAGTAGAAATCGAAATAAGAGCAAGCAATAAGGAAACTGCTGAGTTTAGGCAAGGGTTAAACGATTACAAAAGATTGCGAGTAACTACTACAATGATTGAGATGAAGAGTTATAATCATAAATACGATAAATATTATAACAACATGTAAATATTTCAGAATACTATACGACAAACTTGCGTTACAACATAAGCGTAGAAATCGCTAGGAATATAACTTTTTACTGAATAGTAATAAGTATTATAAAGTAATACACAGAAGAGTCGAAGGCAGGTGAATAAGGACAGGGAATATAAAACAGACTTAATACCTATTCACTGAGTTTTTGTCGTTACAGGTGTTTCTACGCCAATCATTGGTATAAAACTGCCTCAGCATCATAATCTACTCATCGACACGCGCAAACAGAGGTTACTAGACGGAGATACTAACTGGTCTGTTTGTGTAACTTCTTTTTGCGGTTGTAGATTATCTCCATTACAGTAAGGAAAACGATCGTTCCATACTACCAACAAATACTCGACAATTAGCCTGAGATATACCAAACACAACCGAAATTAGCGTGTGTAACCAGAAATTTCACGCATCACATCACGACTACAGGAAAACCTATATTATCGAAAGCACACCGACTAGCTCCCGAAAAGCTGAGGTTGATCAAAAGCGCATTCAAGCGTATGTTAGGTTTGGGAAGTATTCGGCCGTCAAACAGCCTATAGGCATCTCCTTCACACATGGTAACTAAAAAGAACAGCAACGATTGGCGTCTAACTGGCGACTCTCGGCGTTTGAGTGTGAATACCATTCCTGATCGTTACACTTTGCCTCACATTCACGATTTGACAGCCACCTTGAAAAGTATAACTGCTTTTAGAATATCGATTTAGTGAAAGCACATAATCAAATTCCTACGGCCTCTGACGACATTCCTAAAACCTCTATCATCACACCTATGAGTTTTCACTCACGCCGTTCGGCCTAAAAAATGTTGCACAAACCTTCCACAGGCTCATCGATGACGTCTTTCGAGGTCTCAACTTCGTACATATGTATGTTATGGCTTTTAGATCATCATCAAAATCCGCATGGTTTTGTTTTACTTCCTTCTTAGCGATCGTTATATCACGACCAAGAGCATATCTCAAGCCTTCACTCGCCACCGATGTTCCAAAGACTAAAGACCGACTGCAACTTGACCGAGATTTGAATCGTAACATTAGCTTTTCCAACTCTATTCAAGGTGGTTGAGTCGTCTGAGTAGTCATCGATTCCATAATCCTTGGTAAACTGACCGGAGCTAGAAGTTGTGATGTCTTCTGAATTTTCGTTGGCACCGTAAAGAAAACGTTCCATGAGTGCGACTTTATTTTTAGAAACCCTTGAGATATCTGTTTCTATTGTCTTTGCTTTCAATTATTTGTTGTCCCCAGCCACTTTGGCATTATCACTACCGATTTCTGAGGATTTCACACTGTGGCCACCTGCAAGTTCTACAAAATTATCCTCTAATTCACTTCCCATGTCGAAAGACTCGGCTTCTGAATCCATATTAAGGTTACTAATAATGTGCTCATCGTAATCAACTTCAGGTTCGCGTATTCTAGATGAGTCAGAATGACTGGAAGCATTACTGGCGCAATATTCAGGTATTACAGATATAATGTAGGCTTCTTTGGTATCATCAGATTTGAGATGTTGCATATAGTCGTAACCGTCATCCAAAAACACTTCATAGTTGAAATGAATAGGGACTCCTGGCAAAGGTTTCGACAATTCTTTTTCGACTGGCTTTAGTTCACACTGTTTGAAATCCTTTCTGTTGAATTTTTTCATCATAAAAGACCAGCTGATTTGTTAGCGGGGGCGAGATGGGACGAACGTAGCAGCTGATGTCTTATTAAAATGACCGCCAATACAACCCCTAGATTGGTCCACACTATTAACGTCACAGTTCGATTTGCCGCCATTCAAAGTAAAACGGTTCTGGACAGAATATAGGAACCTTTCGCTTTACGGGCTTCTATATCTAGTGACAGCGGATCACCGGTGCCGCCGGATAAGAAATACCAGGTTGGTGGTAATGATTTTAGACCAGATATGAAACGACTAGCTCCACTGACAAATACGCCGACTCCCAAAAATCTCACCGAATTACGTTCACTAGTGGGTGCTCTTCAGTACTATTTTCGTCTTACTCCTAATTTTTCATGTCGTGTCAACGGTCTATTTAATATTTTGACATCCGATTCATTCAAATGGGGTGAGAAACAAGAGTCATGCTTACGAAGTCTGCTGGAGTTTCTTCGAAGTGATGCTATTCTTCGAACTTACTCACCCAGTGTACATTCTGTATCTATTACTGTGGGTATTGATGCAGTTTTGGCGCTAGTTATTTATGTTTTACACAAACTTACTGTTACTAAACAAGGTTATTCGCAAACTCAACGAGAACTAGCTGTATTTTGGGTTGTTAAAAGGCTTCATAAATATTTATTTGGAAAGGAGTTTACCATTGTTACTGATCATGAAGCTTTAAAGTTCATTTATCATCCTGAAAAATCCTTAGCACGTTCCTCAGCAGCTATGGTTCAACGATGGAGTATTGCTTAGAGTGCCTATGACTATACGGTTCAGCACAGGAGTACTAAACAAACTCAACACGTTGACTACATTTCTCGACAATCATTACAAGATAGACCTGTTAATACCTCAGACTGTTTGTTAGTGCAACATTTAACGGTAAGATGTTCAGATCTCATTAGAGGAACTCGTAGATACTTTAGATGTATACTCAGTGCTATACGGAGAGATTGGAATTTTATTTTATTTACTTATTTGAACATAAATATTGGTGCAAGGGGAGCACCAGATATATATGCGCTACACGAAACAATGAAAATGGGAAGAGAAAGGGATAAAATGCATAAAACAAAAAGTAATGGTAAGGGGAACTGAAGTGTACAACCACAAGACTCTTTCAGTTAAGAAAGTTATGACCACTCTTTATGAAGAAAGTAAAAGAAGGTTACAGCAGGCTCGCCACTGGATTCTATTCTGAGCCATATCTGATAACGTCTCTAGCCACTGTGTTGCACCATCTCTTGGACCCCAACCAGGGAGTCGTGAAGGACCAACAGAAGCCACGCCCTTGCAGCTTTCTTTCATACCACGACACCATGTCATACACTGACCACCACCCCACTTTCTCCAGCCAGTTTCAGCGTCGGGAAATAATGCACGACATGGAATTCTCTACGATGAAATTTGTGGAACATACCCAAGCCACCGAAGTCGGTGTTTCAAGATGGTGACACCAATTGAATTATCGTCTGTGCGCCCGAACACATGATGCCGAACCTCTGCATTACTAACATAGTGTTGCCACTGGATGTCAGTGATTCTTCGGAGACAACAAAAATCGAACACAGAGTTGTCTAACATCCTCAACTCGGAGAGGCCAGGTTTCACAAGCATAGAGCAAAACTGCTCTCACTGACGCGTTGTAGATCCGACCTCTTTCAGCCAGACTACCATCACTAAGGCGCAAAAGATGGCTCAGATTGACATAAGCCGCTCTGGTTTTCACTATACGTGCATCGATTCCATCACATACGCCACCACCATCACTTATGCAGCTACCTAGGTACACGAACTTCTTAACCACTTCAATCTGCTCACCACCCAAAGTGAATAAAGGATTAGAATCCTGCCAGTCTTGCAGAAGTACTTTACGTTTCGAAGGTGCAAAGCACTCACCGTACCCATGGACACTGATTGCCTACTGATTAAGTGAGGATTACATGGCTAGAGCATTATCGCACAATAAGACAATATCATCCGTATACTCAAGGTCGAGAAATATTTCTCCAGGCAACATATCCACACCGCCATTACTTACATCCATCAGGGCTGTTTTCAGAATGTCGTCGATGGCAAAGTTGAAGAGGAATGGTGAGATTGGGAAACCCTGTCTAACCCCACTGATTGAATGGAACAATGGAAAAAGGTGGTTGTATGCCCTCACTCTGCCTGAGGTGTTCGTATACAGGGCCTGTAAGATGCTAATAAACTTCTCAGGCACACCCTTCTTCAATAGACAATCCCAGAGAACAGTCCTGTTCAACGAATCGAAGGCAGTCCTGATATCAAGAAACACTACGATTGTTGGCCTGCGATAAGTATGACGGTGTTGTAGCATTTGGCGGAGGGTGAAGATATGATCAATGCATCCTCGACCAGAACGAAAACCAGCCTGCTCCTCGCGAGTCAATCGTTCTCGAGTTTTAAACAACCTACGAAGTATGGCAGAAGCCCATAGTTTGGACGCCATCGGAAGTAGACTTATCCCCCGATAGTTGTTACAGGAACGACGTGAACATTTTTTAAAGATAGGGACGACTATCGACTCATTTCTTGATGTTGGAACACTTTCTAGCTCCCAAACCTTTGCAAAAAACACAGTCAATTTCTTTAGTCAGAAAATCACCACCATCTTTAAAAAGAGCCGGAGGTAAGTCATCTGGGCCAGGTGATTTGTAACGTTTCAGGAGTTGGAGTTCCTCGTTTGGTGGATCAGTCGTCACCGGCCATGGAAGGCAGGAAAATCTGGTCGATGTTGCTGGAGCAGCAGGCCAGTTGAACTGCCCTTCGAAAAATTCCGCCCATCGTCCAAGACGTCGAGAGATGTTAGTGATTGGCATCCTGTCATCCTCGTAGATTATTTCACTCACACCAGACTTCTTGCTGCCAGTGGCTTGGATGAGTTGGAAGAGCTTCCGGCAGTTACCAGATGCAGCTGCTGCTTCTATCCCATTAGCACGCTCCGACCACCTGGCTTCTCGGTCCTTACGCAAGCTTTGCCCGATTTCACTACGTAACAGCCTTTGTTTGTGGTCAAACTCACGGTCACCCGGAGTAGACCGACGGGCTTCGATCAGTTGTAAGGAGCTAGAAGAAACCCAGTGCTTATAAGCGGGAAGTTTCGCGAAGCCGCGAGCGACTTTACTCGCCATTTTCATGGCGTCGTGAAGATGCGACCAATGCTCATTTATACTTTTCGGTGGGATTGTAGCTAGCCTAGAAGCTAGCTCCGCTCGATACTTACTAGCAACAGAAGTTGCAGCCAGTTTACTAACATCAATCTTTTGATGACGGTCAATTTGTCGGCCTTATGAAAAGTAAGGTGAGATTGGCGCAGACCAGGGCATGATCAGAGTCCAGATAGGTACTCCAAAAGGAGCAACAGTCTTGTACACAACCACGCCAGCGATAGCTGATCGCGATGTGATCAATCTGAGTTCAGGCTTGAGATGCAGAGGAGGGACGCCAGGTGGCACATCGGTGATGACTGTGCCGGAAGTTAGTGCTAGATAGAAACAGGTTGTGGTCTGTGCACAATTGCAGCAAACGGTCCTCGTTATCTGTGCTGCGGTCAGAAAGTCCTCATCGGCCACCTAAACGACTCTCCTCTGTGCCTAGACGCCCGACCTGTGCATTCAAGCCTCCGGCTAGTATTACAATATCTGTCGAACGCGCTTTCTGGAGAAGAACAATCACCTAGTAATAGAATTCATCCTTGGTTTCATCCGGGCTGTAATTTGTTGTAACATAGGCGGAGATGACGAAAAGACATCGTTTCTCACGCCGATTTCTTCTCACTTTGATGGAACTTTCTAAACTAACAGCACATAACCGACTGTTAATGGGGATCCAGTCGATTAGTGTTAGATCCAAACCTAAGTTGGATTGAAGAATAACTGTGGAATAGGTGTATTGACGCGCGATCCAATCGAAATCAGAACAAGGTGATTTGGGTAATAACGGTCCTAAAATTCATCATATATACAAATGTACAAATTTACCTAAACAAATATTACCACACAGTTATTCAACCGACAATTGTTCCCAAAATAATCAATCTAAATTACAATAAATAGCGAAGTGATAAGAAATATAGGAAAATTACCGAACACTCCAAAAAAATAAGTGTTATTCTATCCTTCCTGGATAGATCAAGTAAATAATGCGTTCCAAATGTTGCTTTATAGCACAGAGTGTTTTCGATTTTGGGAAAGTGCTCCAATTAACAACCAAAATGCACGATCCCAGTCAAATCAAGCAACACAGTCAAAGATCGAACAATCAATATGGCAGCCGCCAGAATAATATCAACTAAAAGAAATTATATACAGTTCAAGAAGAAACATAGAAACTCAATGAAAGCGGTATAAAAACTGAGAAAACTATTATGAAATTAAACATTACAGTCTCATTGGCATCAAAAAGATTAACGATAATGTACAAATAAAGAAACTATTAAGTTGCAGAGGTATACATGGAGGAATTTTTACCTTCAAAATGGATCTTACAATTAGTGCTGCCTCAGCTCTAGCGCTTAGAGCAACACCAACGCCTGCAAGATCAGACGATGCCACAGGGTCCACAGATAAACGCACGCGAAACAAGCTTTTCGAATCGACATATGGAGAACGGATTTGTAGTGCTTCACTAGAGTCTTGAATACGGGTCTCGGATAGACAACAACATTAAGACTTTCTTGGCAAACCTTTTCTTTTGGCCGATGATCTAAAAGTGGTTTATTCATTCTCATCTCTCACCAAAGAAAGCTTTATTTCAACGGTAATCCAAGAGGAAATAAACAAGTTGTACGAATGGACTATTTCGTGGAATTTGCCACTTAATGTTGACAAAAGTGGATTTATTAACATCGGCCGCTGCCTTAACCTAAATCTGGCTATACACAAACATACACTGAAACCTCTCAACACTGTTCGTGACTTCGGTTTAAGATATAGCGACAGTTTGAACTTTTCTGAACACATTGCATCTCAAGTATCCAAAGCTAGAAAGCTCATCGGATTCATAATGATTAATTTCAATAATACCGAATCGAGATTATTATTATACAGAAAATGTATCTTACCCATTTTTGAATATGGTATTTTAGTTTACAGTAATTGCAGGCATAAAGACCTGATTAAAATTGAAGGTGTTCAGCGGAATTTAGGCGTAAGCTGAAGGGTCACATTACTTCCGCTCAATTATGGAAGACCTCGACTATTCAAAATGATCACCTATACAGGTGATTTTTGCCCTAATGGAATATTCTGACCATCCTGTAACGTACAAATCAATTAACTGGCAACTACTATGAAGAGATGGAACACTTTCCCATTGCCAACAACGGGCATTTACATCGGAAGATAAGGGATGCATTGCCACAATTAAGTGCAAAGTTGACATTTTTTGATGCCTTCAACTGTTAGTTTAAAAGAGATTACAATCGTTCGTTTATCCAGTCATTTTAGTTTTTCAGGCCTTTTATTGCTTCTGTGTGCTCTAGCATTAGCTGTCCTTAGTTTGTTTCGCTTAATTGTTGTTCTTCAGTGGATACCATTTTGTGTGACTGTGCCTCCTATTTTTACTGCTTTAGTTGTTAACCTAACTGTCCCCAAAGCATAGAAATCACGTCTTCTGTTTACTGGGAACGTATGTGGCTGTTTAAAACTTTGATTACATATCTGAGTGAACTGGTAACTTTTTATAAGGTCTCTATATATTCGTGTAGTTGTTATCTTGAGGTTGGTTACCCATATTTAGATTAAACTGAACTGATCTATACATATTTTAGACAACCTGTATGAATCCAGTTAAAAACTATTCAAGTTTCGTACATTTTTACTTTTCACTACCTATCTTTATATTATTAGTACAACCTGATCGGTGAGTAACATCATTTTTGTCATTCATCTTAGTGGGTTATTAATCATCATATGAACGTCGATACATAAGCTTAATTTAGAGTTCTTGGGGTTCTAGAGGTTACAGATACGAGGAAACTGAGCATCAAAGGTTTCTGAGTCTCTTCTATAAGATGGCCTAAGTCCCATCGTAGAAGCATATAAAAATCAATAAACCTATTTTCTACTAGTGTGCTTATGTAGGCCCTAGGTCGTATCTATCATGAGGCTTGGACTCATTGGGAATACGAATATTAAAGTCTTACGATAGCCTACAACATCCGACAGCGTCTGACTTCATTTCCTTACACTACAGGGTCACATGATGGTTAGGGAAGATTTACTCAAATAGGTGCATATACCTTCTGACGATGAAAAAGTGCTGAACATATGAAGTGTTTTCTGGTCTGTTAATGTAATACATAAAAAGGCATTTTAAAATTATTTGTTTTCTTTGTTCATGGTGTGAAATTGACGAGAAGAGAGAAATAAGGAAGCTATGATGAGCAACGGACTGTTTCTCGGAATATGATTTTTTTGGTTCAAAGTCTGTAAAGTGTTGACATTTAGTTTTGTCCCTGTTTTGACTTATTAATAGTAAGCTTAAGTTTAATATATTACTTTCTCAATCAGAACAACTGTAGTTTATGCGTAACGCATGTACTTCATTTCTTTTTACCGAGATTCACTAGTTTATACGATTGTATTCTCTTTATTCTCTGTGCGTTGTGGTCTTGTTAGTCATACATATTTATGTGGCTTTTCCAGTTACTCTGAATCAAGAGCAAATCGAGTAAAAGTCGAGACTAGTCGATCTTTCCGACTAAGGTGCCTCACTCAAAGTATCTTCTTAGATGTTCTAGGAGAAGTTCATGGTTCTATCATCGTTTATCAATTCTCAGAAGTTACGAAATATTAACTCAATTTGTCCCAGGAGGTCCTCGAGACAAGTTTACTTCATTGTGAACGATTTCAAACCATCTGCGAAATATAAATTTTACTCTTAATTTCCTGAAGCATACCTAGGTGTGGTGTTTGAATGAACCAATGACTCCTTTGTATTGATGACTGTTTTGATTTTGAATCCCAAATACAATACATTCGTTCGTGTTCATCTAATGCTTTTTGACTAAATTGCGTTGTTTCTGGGATTACTAGTTCATGCTATAATTCAAATACTTCAAATCATCAAATTTGGCTAACCACATTGAGAAGCGGTGATAAAAAAAGTCAAATACACATTCTGTTGGAATATTCTATTTTAAACACTTATTTGATCAGACAGTCTGTAAGAGCGATGATATGTTGAAAGGCTTTACAGGTTACTCAAATCCATCGAATCTAACTCAGAACTTGCAGTTGGACAGATAAGAAGTTAGAGACGAATAGGGTAGGTGATAGACAAGCATATGAACGCTTGCTTTAAAATAGAAACACTCGGGAATACAAGTGAATGGTTGTTATGCAAAATATATCTGTAAAAACGATATAAAAGCATCCGATTCATTTATCTGTCCGAATGTAAGAATAAATCATGTATGTATGCGTTATCAAAGAAGCTGTTACAGTATAGATTCTATGACATTTGTTATAACGGTCCGTTAATTTATCTTAGATAAATATCTACACCAGATTCCCTCCCAGTGTCTACTCTACAGGACTTCAACACAACTCAGATCAGGAACACGTGATTAGCCTTACAAGAGCGTAAATATATTTCCACACAAAACCCCGACACAACCCAACAACAATAAACAATCAATCAATAATAATAAGGATAGGGGAATTTATAACTCATCTGATATCTGTCAGACTACCTACATGTCTGACTAAGCAGACAACCAATCATTATCATTCTCGCTCACACATCAATGTTTAACTCTGTTGTTTGCGCTGTACAAACTTCCTGTTTATCAACATCACTTAGATCTAACCAAAAAAACAACAAACATAATGGATTGTCTGAGTAAGAAACACCAAACCGTTAGATTTGGAAAAGTTTACATTGATATCACACAATCAACGAATCAAACTGGGACGTTTTGCGAACAGGGTTAACAATCTATGTTAGCTTGTGGAGCATTCCCAAACAATCCCATTGCGTAAAAGCAAACCGAAAAATGCACAATTACTAAAGTTCATGGAGAAAACATGCAATTAGGCTACTAAAAGTTTGGTTTCTAGTTCTGCAGCCTTCATTTAGTCTATCTTGAATTTATCTCCAGTTCCGCTTATTTCGGAGATATACTTCCTGGATCCCGATTCACAACCTTGAAGAGATCTTCATAGAACTAGTCGATGAGTCAATGTAATCAATCACGATGTACAAAGACGCGTGCATTATACTACAAGGCGAGTCGAGCAAAGATGTCAGCTGATTAAATTCGGTGGGAGCAGGTTTAAATAAACCAATAGAGTTTGTAAGCCGAATCATTTAAGAGCTTAGATTCACATTAAGATAAAAATACAAAGGACCTGAAGACTATTTCAGAAATTAAATAGTGGTGTTGTAAGAAAGTCCATCTGCAACATATACAGCTTTATCCTATACTTCACTACGTATTCCTCACAAAGCGAATTACAGTGTATTGTTCTTCTGTGACTAATTACTAAATAAGGGATACTAATAAGATGTTATTCGTTATCGTAGTTTTATTTTTCTGAACTACTGTAAAACTTTCCGCTCCAAAATAAAGACACCTTATTTAGCGCCAGGTTTGGACTGGAAAAAGTGGGGAGTAAATGTCGTCTAAGTATCCTTCTGGGAAAAAAGGTAGCCGCGTAGGCTTATGGTTTAAACGCGTTCTACCTGGTAAGAAAATATTTTTGACTAATGTTTGTTTGAAGACCTAAGCTTAAGACGAAAATATATTGTGCTTTTATTCCTACCACTATTTTTCACACATATTACGTTGTCTATAAATATTTTAACTTTGAAAGACTCATTTTTCTTGTTATTGTTTTTCGTTTCCACTTGGTTTACTACCACACGAATGAAATTATAGCTGGACGCCACTTTATTATCACAGACCCTTAAGAGTCAATTGAAATCTGTTAAGTTTCCCTCAGAATCCTTCAGTTTTCCAAACTAGTTATACGGGTTTTACCAGTCTTTCACTTCATAAGAGACAGAGCAGTAAAAGTTTCAACTTTCATATAATCTCAGCAAATCCTTTCAAGACCCATCTACTTCATACTTTCATCTTGAATACGAGTCAGTCCTCAGTAATAAGGATAGGAGGTCTATCGACGTTTATTAATCCTTGCGGTTTGTAACACTGTGGAGGTTCAATCGCAATTTGAATATATCGACAGAAGGTGCTGATATTACGTGTTCTGGTAGAGAATTCCAGTAATCCACTACTCGGTGCGAGAAACGAAACTTCAGACGTAGACGATTTGGTCTCAGTTCTTGAACTTTCTTCTTATTTCCTCTCAAATGACCGGTCCTAGACGGAAGAAAAAGACATTGAGACCAAGGCCATCGTCCAATGTACAAGAAGACAATATTAAATCACCACGTATTTCACGGTGAGATAACGGAGATAAGTTGAGGTGTCTCAGTCTGTCTTCACTCCGTAAATCTATTGGTATATGTTATTTCCATGATGCTGACATAATATTGGTTGTAGTTTTTTCGAGTTGAGAGCTATAATTAATTACCATTGGCCTCAATATATACGTATCCTTTCCAAAAGCGCAGAATACTAACCCCAGTAGACTCAGTATGTGACTGCTTAATGCAGAAAAGTACTTCAATGAGATGTTTGTCATTGATATTCTTCCCTGTCAACTAAACCCTACCTGTTTATAAGGAAAATAGAGGACAAATTATTCCAGTTTTCATTCCCTTTGCAGCGCCACCAAATGCCCTGGTACGGCTGAGAGTGGGGAGAGTCAGCTCTCCCTCTCGAAATGCTCTCATATGGCCACGCGTACATAGCCTTTGCCAGGGAAGTCCTACTCACTGCCTTCTCGTTGCGGAGGGTGTTGTTTACGAAATTGAGAGGACGAAAAGTGATTGTGTGGCGCTTTAACCAGGTTGGTGGATATGGAGGGTCCACCTAAGGGAGTTGGAAAACCCTGATTCCAAACCAATGATGTACATGGGCTCCAGGATCCCGAGGGAGTAAGTGGCATATAAAGCAATTGTTGGTCACTGGCTACCATGAGACTGCATCTCCTCACGATGCTTCACTGCCTTGTGGATCAGATCTTTAGGTCAAAGGCTCCGGGTGTGGCCCTTTAAGAAAAACACCTGTTTCATTTTGGGCACCTGGGCAGTATCACAGCCCCCACACAAATCAAAGGGATTTGTACGGTGCATATATATCTGGTGCCCCTTTGTGCCAATATTCATGTGTTTAAATAAATAAATAAATAAATTCCTTTGCAGCAAAGTTCGGCATCTACGTAGTCTACAATAGTATGACTGGAAGAGCAACTATTCAATGGCTTTACTGTACATCAACCTTATCACCTTGGAGGTTCCGCATCTGTCTTTTCTCTAAGCTATTACTAGTAAATCCAAGTATCATTCCAAAATAGGATTTGTAGTCTACACACCCGTTTGGGTCGTACAAGTGTTAAATGAACATTATTAATTGCTTTCCTCAAAGTTCGGATTTTCTTATAACCCTTGGTTGCAAAGGGACAACTGTTAGTCGTGATCTTCAATTACTGGCTCGCTTTGACTTCTGAATCATTCTATGAAGAACTAATTGAACGTTGTTACCTGTGTTTGCTGCGCTTGAATACATACGTAGCCTTATTCACAATGTCTCTCGTCAATCTACTAAATTGCTAAGATTGGTTTCAAAGATATTTTTATTTCTACCCTTTCGCACTTCTTACTACCCAAGTCATCAGTTCCTTTTTGAACCAATTTTTAAACAATACGAGAAATTTGTTTACCGCATTGCATATTCTGCTTCGATGTCAGGTAAGGCAAGTGGCAAATAAACTTACGGTTGAAACACCACCAAACTAACAAGTGTTATTTATCGAATTGAAATAGAGCTTCTTTAGCTCATAAATCTAAAATAACTCGTCTTTTATAATTAGAGCAAGTAGTCAGATGGATCTTGACAAGGTTGTTACTCAGAGGGTCAGTTTTCAATTATTAATCATGCATGTAAAGTAGATGCTTGTAATTTAATGGGAGGCATACATAGAACAAAGATAATATCTCTGCAATCGTGTTCGTGGTTAGGCGTAGGACGGAAAGTTAGCAATTCATTCATAAGTAACGTAGAGCCTGGGACATATACATCGATTCAAGTTGTATCATATTAGCACAGCGGGATAAAACGATCAAGACAAATCCCAGAGCAACATTAATAGTAAGAGTCATTAGAATTAAAAAAGCCTAGTTATAAAAAGGAGAAAATGTATGAGATTTCAGGACTTGAGCTCTAAAAGAGGACGAAGATTGAATATATCTACTCCATTTTGACCGGTTCTGAATCGTCACTCGACGTTGCCAACCATTGGTTACGATAATTGCACAAATCTCAACCAGGTGGTCTAAACGTACCTACACGGCTCCGTCTAACAGTCACAGACTTCTTGGACCAATACTATATTTTAATTTGGCCGACTCTGGCTTCGTGCAAGCTACTTTACATCGGACAACATTTCTCTTCAAGATATGCGGCGGTTAGGCATTCATAGTACGTGTTCCAACTATCAGTTAGTGAAGACTCACGACTTCATCGACTGATTTCTTATCCTTACCCCGTGTTCTATGCTTAACCTCATTGCTGCTTACTCGGTGACCAAAAGTGCCTCAAAGATACTAGTGATCAAGTGCTAATAAACAGCGAATGTCTTCTGTTTTCAAGGATACGTTTTCTTTCACACCCATACAGTAGGATGGATTAAACAGCCGTTTATTATACTCGTTCTTTTTCTAGCAGATGAACATCTCTCCTACTCTACAAGTGACGCAAGTTGGCACACATCAATCTACTGAGGCTAATGCGACCTCCAAGATAAGTGAAGTATCTGATGAACTCAATCACTACTTTTTATCATTAGTTCGGGCGTTGATGCAGACCAGTCCTAAAGCAACACTTCAGATTTAGAGGAAAAGAAGCGTATCGCAAGTATGCTTCCGTTTTTGTTCAAGGCGTTCAATAGACTCTATTTTGTTGGAGTCTTGACTGAACAGGACTGTCATCTAGTTAAAGCTAGAATGAGATGAGTTCATAAAAAAATAAAGCGACGAGGGGTTCATCTCTAAAATAATTTCCATGACGAAATTTGAGGAAAAATGAGGAAAGTGGACAACCCCGAGGAACACCACTTGAGGTTCACAGCTGGCCACAAGTTGTGACTGGACAAGTAGTGTTCGAGTAGAGAGCCTATACGAGGTTAGTGTGCTTGTTTGGTACATCTTATGATAACAGACACAACTACGACACCTCTCCATCAACAAAATTGACTGCTGTCACAGAGCTGAGAAATGCAACTACAGTCGGGTGCTAAAGAGTTTGACTGTGCTCCAAAACCTAACAAAGAATGGGAATTTGGCCAGCGCATCCACGCCTACATCTAAAACCATCCTAGCTTTCTCTTGTTTGCTCTTTTAAAGCCATGATTAGTCGCGTGATTATTGAAGCTAATATTGAACATGCTATGGTGATCAAACGGATTCCTCTGTGGCTACCACAGTAGGATTTCTTTCCTTGCTTCTAAACTGGCACTATCAACAGTCGAGACCAGTTAAATAAGACTACGTCCAGTTTCCAGATTCTAGCTAATACCTCAGTCAATTTAACTGGTAAAACTGGACCACCATCCCCAAAGATCTCCAGGGTTAATCCATTAGGCTCCACTGTTCTCCATCACTTTAGATTAGCTATTTCCTTTCCAACCTTGCTAAAGATAAGGGGCTTATTTCAACCTCCCATTTCAATTGTTTTTGAACAGTGGGTATCTCAAGAGGAGCTGAGGTCAGTCGAACTGTCACTTAAAGTGCTCTGCCCATCAGTCTAACCTCGTAGATTAAGATTGAATAATTGTTCAGTCTTTTTACGAAATAGAATCAATAACAACCGAATTTTTAATAAGTTTTTTTAATGTGTAAATACCACCAGTCGAGTGAAATGGCTAAAAGGCCACCAAATAAAAAAAACACACTTGGGAATGATGCGTCACGTAACAGCTCAACTTTGTAATGTTAGTTTAAGATGAAATTGTTTTTCTATGGCCTAAAATTTAGAAACATGATTTGTCCAATTCTTCACATTATTATACACTGCTTTGTGTACAAGCATGATCAAGTGGTCATAGTGCTTTATGGATAGGATTAAGAAAAACAACTTAGCTTGTTTCACGTACATAACATTGGTCAAGGAAGTAACGTGCTTGCAATCACTAAGCCTTCTATATGAAAACCTATTCTACTTAGTTAACAAAGTTTATCTTAGTAGTACAACCGGTTCCTGTGAAAAAACTGATACACAGAGAAAGCCCAGCTTAGATTTACTACAGAATTAGACCAGGTAGTACTGTAATAAAATCATGCTCAAGACAGATTGATGCTAACCACATACAGGAAAAACAAGAAACTAGTAAATTCAAATCACTAGCCAAGTATATGTTTTTTTTGAAACTAGAGCTACATCCTTTGTCTGAAATACTTCCCGGTTAACCGAATCAAAATGAATCGAAGTTCAGGCTTGCAGCATAATCACCCAGAGTTCCATTCGTAAACCACTGGGCTACTACTCCTACCAGACAATTCCAATGAAGTTTGTTCGTCACATTTTCTCACTACAATAATTACTCGAGTTTCCTGGACACCTATAGAGCGGGCCAGATTTAGAATAAAGCATGAATCAGTCAATGAGTTTGAGAATAATCGACTGAGGTAGTTGGGAAATGTACTGCGTATGCCCAACCACTGCCTATCCTGATGCTCACTATTAGCTCGCGTAAGAATAGGTTGAAGGAAAATTGTGAGGGTAGGAAACTCAGACTCGACATCAGCCCATGAAGCAGTTGACTGCTGGTCTGAGCCATGTTGGTAGATACAGACTATTTGGTTAGTTTCTGCGTGATTATAGTCACTGATGGTTGTAGATATTTGAAATGGTCCAAAACCCGTCGCAATGATAAAGATACATCCATTCTTTGTCGTTGGAATGGTGGCTTGGCGGTTAAGGAGTTCTACTCCCAGTTACTTGTTTCCAGGTTCGAACCCCTCTCCTCCTACCTAGGTTTGTGCAACCGAGTAGTATCATTACTCATACGTAAAGTATGGTTCGTACCCAAGTACTTGATAAACGGACTAAATTTTTGAATTTACGCCTATATCTTAGTTTTCAGGATTATCTTATGTTTTACTCTTCGAATTCATTCCTTTCAAATCCCATTCTCTCCAATCTTTTCTACTTACTTTTGATTAATCCTGTTACTCCGACATTCGTCTTGGTAATTTTATCGCGCTTTGCTGATGTAGCGTGGTAACATTGATCGATGTACATTTGTATCAGGTTTGTACATAGCTTATTTCTGGTTAGTATTTGACGTTAAAACGATCGTTGTTTTTTTCTTTACCCCGTAAATGTTAAATAATTGGAGTTTGGTGTAAGTGTTATTAAAATATGTACCCAACATGTCTAAGTGCATACGTTTTTCTCCCAAATAAATGAAGATATAGCATGCTGAGAAACGAGTTATCTTTGATTGTAAATCGAATCTAAATCAGTGGTAGCGTGATCACTCTAACCCATTGTTACTAAAAAGGTAATCACTGCACAAGTTACTGACTTTCATACCCTACAAAACACTAACCGATTATATAGCGTTTAAAATTATTAATATTATCAGGCGACAGATTAGAAGAGTGTAAAGTGAAAAGTTGTTAATCAATGCTGAGGCAGGTGTAAAGAATAAATTTAAACCTCAGCTGTTTTAATGTTACTCTTGACTGATGTGCTATTTTACGTAGTTAATTGGCGGCTAGTCTTACCTATTTCACATTTAGATGTTTCGTTTTATTTTTGTATAACCAACTTGGAGGCTAGAGGTAGGTAAGTGTAATAAAAGAATTGTTTTTTCCTGGTCGCATTTCTTCTTCCATGCTTTCTTTGTTTAGGCGGTGACTTGATGGTTAGACCACCGTTATATACAAATCTCGAGCCCAAACTAAACTAATACAGTTTTCAAAACCGAATAGCGTCTTTAGCCCTTCTACTTAAAGTATGGTGGTATCCTAGTGATCAAAGTGTTCGACTTTCGGCCACTAAGTCCCAGATTCGAACACCACTCCACTTTGGTTTGGGCAGCCGGCTAGTAACATTATCACCCCTCACTTAGAATATGATTCACACCCAAGTGCTCGGTGAATGAGTTTATCACTTTTTATTTATGAATCTGTTATTGTCGAATGGGTTGCATTCTTCGTGAATTTAATTGCAAAACTTCACTATTGTAGTAACTTATGAATTGAATATCGTTATAACATTCATCTTAGTTATTACTTATATGCGTATTTTCGTGTAAAATTCACTCATTTAGTTGCTTCGCAAATGTAATCATTTTTGTATACTTATCTAATCACGTATTCTAAGTGGTTTATTTCCATGTGTTTTTCATATTCTAACCTACAGCTCCAATAAGCGCTAGATAAAGAATATTCAGTTTCTGTTTTCTAGTATCCTTACTTTTTTGCAGATTCTCACCCACAAGTAAAAAAACGTAATGAGCTTACCTCATTTTCTGAAAATGAAAGTGAATGTCCAGTTTGTTTGATGCCTATAGAAGATCCACTGCGACTTAGTTCATGTGGTCACTTCGCTTGCTCAGTTTGTTGGAGGAATTTCATCTCGAGTCAAATAGAAAACTTTGCACTGGCTCATCTCACATGTATAGCGTGCTCAGAACTATTACAGCCATCAACTGTGATCCATCTTTTGTCTGCTGTTTCGACTCGTCATGAGTCTTCACAAAGTCCCGTAAAAGATAATCAGTATGATCGCAGTTTATCTCGATATGAGGAATTTTTACTTCAACAAGCAATGTCCCGTGAACCAGAAGCGAGATGGTGTCCAAGAGGTTGTGGGTAAGTGCCACATTGCTGGATCCAGCTATATTCTCCATAGAAATTATGTTTTTTCGTCTCATTTTTAAAATTAACAATTCTTCATGAACACGTAAATATTGATACAGTATGACATTCTCATTTTGAAACTATAGGTATTATGTTTAGTAGACTATGCACATTACTTGTACCTTCCTCTATTTTTAATGGGGAAACTAGTCAAATATGTCATTTTTTATTTACTAGTTGGTCACTGACCACAAGTTCAAGCTGTACTCGTTCACTGCTGCGATATAACTCAACAGTTTGCACTCTACTTATTTATTATGTCTGGATTTAGTCACTCTACTTCAGTTCAAGTAACCAGATATTATATCTAGTTAATCAAATATGTAGCTCATAGCATACTAAATAAGTCTCCAATTAGTTATTATCATACATCAAACTATTTATCACGGAAACAATTCTTTGTGACGAAATGGAATCCAGTTCCTAGATTTAGTTTCCTCTTTCTTAGGATGTGTTTAATGCTCAAGTAACCACGACAAATGCCCTGGTACGGCTGAGAGTGGGGAGAGTCAGCTCTCCCTCTCGAAATGCTCTCATATGGCCACGCGTACATAGCCTTTGCCAGGGAAGTCCTACTCACTGCCTTCTCGTTGCGGAGGGTGTTGTTTACGAAATTGAGAGGACGAAAAGTGATTGTGTGGCGCTTTAACCAGGTTGGTGGATATGGAGGGTCCACCTAAGGGAGTTGGAAAACCCTGATTCCAAACCAATGATGTACATGGGCTCCAGGATCCCGAGGGAGTAAGTGGCATATAAAGCAATTGTTGGTCACTGGCTACCATGAGACTGCATCTCCTCACGATGCTCCACTGCCTTGTGGATCAGATCTTTAGGTCAAAGGCTCCGGGTGTGGCCCTTTAAGAAAAACACCTGTTTCATTTTGGGCACCTGGGCAGTGTCACAGCCCCCACACAAATCAAAGGGATTTGTACGGTGCATATATATCTGGTGCCCCTTTGTACCAATATTCATGTGTTCAAATAAATAAATAACTTATTAACTTTAAAGATACAATTTCACCTCACATTAGTGAAGAAAAAACCTCTTAGATATAATCCGTTTAAGGATAAATGATTGTTTTTGGAATTAGAAACTTAACTACTTGAAAGAATTCGAAAAAACAGTTTACATCTCGTGAACTAGTATATTATGCAAAAATAATTTTGACAGTATCTTCCAATTGTTTGTGTTTCAGTGGACTTCCAATCACTTTTACTCTCATGTTAAATATTTTGTATATAAACATATAATTTTTTCAGATAGAAAGCCTATTTCAGCCAGTGATCTTGTTTTTTCCATCAAATCATTCGGGAGTCGGTGTCAATAATTCGGCATCATAATCATTTATCAGTCGATTGATTTATGATCATTATTTAGACATTAAAAACACGAAATTCAGCAGAGGGGTCGATTTTCAACTTATCAAGCAGTATAATCATATATATATATATATATATATATATATATATATATATATATGAAATTTTAAGGTTTAAGTCATTAAGGAAATATGAACAATGAATAAATGCGATGATGAAACAAAAAGGATTTATTACTAGAAAATGTAGTGTAAACAATAACAATGAAAGGTTATTTCTGCAATTAAAGCAGCATGTAAAATCAACAAGTTAACGTAGGATTGTAGTGATAATGGAATAAGATGGGTAAAATGATGGGTCTCAACAATTAATGGTATTTATCACACCCACGTTGTGTCATTGAGTCTGTTATCTCTTGATCAGAACTCTATTCACTCATTCTAACGGTTCTTAATTCACGAATCGTTCATCAAATCGTAACGTAAATAACGCAGACTAAAATATTCATTACCAACAAAAACAATGTGAAACATTTACATATATATCCAAATTGCAACGCATCGTACCATTCAGAGAAAAAATAATTGGACAAAAGTAGTGACAACAATAGTGAGGATATGGGAGACAATATGCAGTGTTCGGAATAATTATTCTTTCGATATTATCAAAAATGAAAATGTATGCGAATCATTACAACTACATCTTATTGGTGATACATAGAACTAACCATCAGTTTCCTATTAATTTCAACCGCTGACCATAAAGCCTGTGTTTCTGTACATGGTTTCAGTCAACATACAACAACACTTCTTTTCTAGCCACCTCAAGCCCTCAATCCTACCCTCCCTCCAGTTTACATAACACTTCGACGTAGTCGATAATTCGCTGTATGTACCACATTTTAATCATCTTAATAAAATGTTCACAACTTCTCTAACAGACTTACCTCCTTTTACTTTGTAATCTATGCTCAATTCTAACATTGTTCAATCTGTGGTTTCACCACAGATGACTGAGTTAAAAGTCATTAAGGATCCGGTATTTGTTTCCGTCTACTCTCAACAATAATATTTTACATCTGTTTAATAGAAAGTGAGCTTGCAATCCTAGTCATTAGTATCACAGTGCATAAATAAATCTCCTAAGGATCAAACTCACACTAAAATATTAAAAGATAAAGACAAACATCTGAAAAATCAAAAAAGCTTTTGCTTCTACAGTAATTTAGTTAAAAAATCAGCGGGTCTATTTCTGTCTACAATTTGTCACTATATTTAATATTATCCTCATACAGTATAAAATAACCTCTCAAAATATGTATTATCCGATCCTTGGAGAGCCAGTTTACGTTCTGAAACTATTCTAACTTGATTGGCTCCCTCATTTATTTAATGCGCCAGAAAAAACATTTGTAACTGATAGATGTGGAATTATCTCCAAAAGGTTTATTGTTTTATAGTTTCAATTAGACATCCATCTACCTAATTCGTATACTTAGCTCAGAACAGTTGTATATACATATATAAGGGTCTTAATTATGTCATGTAACGGGCTTTCTAGAATCTGTGAATAAAAACGAAAATATTTCGTAGCTGTAGCATTATTAGGTATTTGAAGTGGTCCCATCTTATGTTTAATTAGTTCTTCATACTACCTGGTATTTTATCATTTCAGTTATGGATTGATAGCACACTCCTTCCACGCCTGTCCACAAATCGTCTGTCTTCATCCAATGTGCGAAGGACGTTCGTTTTGTTTTAAATGTAGAAGACCTTGGTCCAGTGATACGACAAATGAAAGTTCGTCAGACCAAAATAATGTTATGCATATTTGTCCGGCTGAACAAGATAAGCGTAGTAATGCATTAAATGGATTGCGCTCTTTCTTTGGTATTCGGCGTTTTAGCAGGCAAATATCTGGTCAAAATTCGATGACAAATGGCCCCCAACCAAAAGTTTCTGATAATATCCTACCAATACATTTAAATACCCCGACTTCTACGAAGGAAAAACGTTCCCGTGTACCGAGATCTTATCCCAGTTCTACCAACTACTCCAATGATACTCGATTATCTATGGAAGAACTATTTGCAGATGTAGATCTTGAGAGTGCTAATACTACTGCTCCTGTTTCAAAGAAAAAGTAATCACCTTTTTAATTGTAAATATCCATTTGAAAATTCATCCTCATTCATTTTTATATCTAACTGCCTTTATTCTAATTTATGAATATATATGGTAACAAAACCGTTTAATTTGATAAATTGTTTATTATCATAAATTCTATCCTCATTAGTGGTTTTATAATTTCTTCTTTAGACATCCGGTCGCTGAATCTGATCTGGGTAATTCTTCTGAATCATCTCCCAAAGTAAACAGACGTTCTTCCCTAGATTCTAATGGTCAAAGTGAGTTTTTGAAATAATAATCGCTTTATTCAATATTGTACGTTTAACACTATTTGGGATTTTAGCATACAATGTTATAACCAGTTTCTCTCAATCTTCGTAGACGTTACATATACATAAAACAAGTAGACAAAATTACATTACAATGAAATCTTTATAAGAAAATAAGGATCTTCACGAAGTTGAATAAACCGCAAATTCTGGAGTATAGGCTTTTGGCTAGACTAGCCCTTACAACCTGTTAGTTGCGTAGCACGTATACTAAATACGCTATTGTATAGAGCTTGTGCACTTTACACCTACACAAACTTATGTATCTGCATCTTGTTCTGACAGAATATATACGATTGGTGAGATGTGAGTAGAATGAATGATTTGTATTTAATTTTGCAGTTTAATTTACAGTTAAATGTACAAAATAATCACAAAATGCACCTGAGCGTTTTATGATTTCTTAAATTTTCCAAATTGTATATTTCCAAAGTTAAGTAACTGCTTTTATTTTATTAATTATTCTGCTAATTAAGGGGCTAGGGAATAAAGTCACTAATCGTATGTAAGAATTAGTGATACAATGCACTAACTGGCAGCTAATTTATAGTTTTATTATCGTCCATTTTGACTTAGTTTTTCTTTCATATCAAACTATAAAATGTATGTCTGTGAAATATATTCCTCTCGACACATAAATAAATGTCGCATGAAAAAATTCTTCTTACAAGTGCACATGATGATATTGTTTTAGTGAATTCAATGTTGACTTAATAGTGCTATGTGACATAAATCTCGCAAACAGAGTACAGGTTCGTACCATATTTTTATACGAGAACTTGAAAGATAAATATTGTCATATACCTACAGCCCACAAATGTCTTCCAAATTAAACTTTTACAAGTCCTTACGACTAAGAGAGAATTTGCTCAAAAACTATGGAGATATGAATGAGTGAAATTTATGATTTCTTAGGTGAGTATGTTGCAGGAGCAATGAATTTAAGAGACAATAAAAGTTTATGAATACATAAAGTAGAAAAGAATGAATAAAAATACAGAAAGAAAATTAATCACTGTATGCAAATCATAAAAATATGATTGGTTCCAATAAAGCTACGAATAACACTTGATTCACATCTTATCATTTTCAGTCAAAAAACTAAACCTGTAACACTCACAGTAACTAACCAAACAAAAAGATTAGTTGACTTGTAGATAGCCAATCAATTCAATCAAACTACTAAACAGCTGATTTTAATGTTGATCATCGTCACCCGTATAGCCTTTTTTGTCAGTGCATCCAAAACAGGCATACAGAGAGGAATAAAATATACAAGTTAGACAGATGTGTGAGTTACAATTGATGGTAATTGATCATACCCAATATTATCTGGGCTTTCTTTACTAATTAATGTTTTGGAGTGTGCTTTCTTTTACCGAATGTTATCTTTTTCTAACTAATCGCCTTCCAATCAACCGAATCAGTTTGGTATATGGACCATTCAAAGCTTCATAAACATTTTATAATATGTTATACTATTTTTCAACGAGAATTTGTGTGTGCCTTAAAGCTTTACTCTCCTTTATTATTTCGATCAATACAGCTTAGCTAGTCAGTTTGTTGATTGTTTACTTGACGTCAACAATTGACGTCAACAACTAATTTCATTTAAAGTAGGCGTGGATTTCATATATATATATATATATATATATATATATATATATATTATGTGGCTTTAAAGACTACAGGGTGGTGTATGCATGTTTGTATACATGTATTTACTACCAGTCAATAGTAAAACAAAGTAGAACCTGGGTCAATAGTATGTTGATTCAGACTGCCTCACTTCATAAAAATTTTACTCAATCGTGCAATAATTGCACCTATATTCAACTTTCTCTTTTACCCATATAATGGACAATATTCAATTTCGCCAGCTTAGTTATAAAACTAGCTTGATACCGTTTCGGGGTCATACATTCCATGGTTTCTTTTCAACCTTTTATACACCCATTTTATCGGTAAACGTTTAGTAGATATCTTAAGCTATTGGATGTAAACGTGCTTATTTCACGTGTATTGATCAAACACTCAAGGTTAAATGAATCTTATGAGAACCGATAGGACGGTAAATATGTCGTACCCTGATAGTACTGTCTTAATCTTAGATTACAATGTCATTTATCACTGGAATTGTAGTGAGCAAGAAGAGGAGTGGGGACGATCGAACGTATTTGAGCAAAAAATTATAGAATATCTCACTCAAATATGACAACCAGTAAACAGTTAATTTGCAAACTATCAATCAGTTGTCTCGATATTGACTGTTCCTGTTGCAAATATCAGTCCATCGTCTCTGATTTCATTGTTTATGCATTTTCATACCAATTGCGTTTCGTTCCCGTTCTTTCCTTATCGATTTTCTACTATATTACATTCTATGCCTGACCATCATCATATACTACTTATGTGGATATAAGTGACCTACATTACAGAATAATTTCAACCATAGCAACTAATGTAAATAATGTGTCAAAAAGGGTTGTCTCCTTTTTTGGATAATTTTAAAATATCTTAAAAATATGTAAATATTTGAAGAGGTTTACGGGATAACAGATTATTTTAGAAAAATTACCTAAAATAACTTTTCATGACTTTCGTCTATATTTAGGCTTTCATGTACTGAAACACACTGAAAACACTTAGTGACTAGTTTAATCATTAGTAATTAATAACAGACAGCTTGACAAGTAGAAATCTATAATCTGCAAATGTTTTTCTAATGAATCCAACCAATTATCCGGAAAATTTTTCCGTTATTCAGATACATTTGTGCTTGCCTTGTGGTTTGAAAACGTATGTGCCAGTGTACTTCGTTGGTCGATGTAAATTGTTTTCCATTGTACAATTTAAACAGAACTGTATTTTTAAACCAAGGTAGCATAAGTGAACCGATGGTTACTAACTAGCTCACTTACATACACCTATTACCCCCTAGGTGGAGGATCATGAGGCCGCTCACCAGCATTCTCCATTGAACTCTGTCCTCGATAATCCTTCACAGCTGTTTCCAGTTACTACTCATAATTTTCATGTCTCCTTCCGATTCCCGACGCAGTGTGTTCTTTGGCCTCCCTCTTTTCCGTTTCCGTTCAGGGTCCCAAGTTAGGGCTTGCCTCGTAATGCAGTTTGATGATTTCCTCAATGTATGTCCTATCCACCTCCAACGCTTTTTCCTAATTTCCTCTTCAACTGGAAGCTGATTTGTTCTCTCCTACAGCAGACTGTTGATGATGGTATCCGGCCAACGGACGTTGAGTATCTTGCGTAGACAATTGTTTATAAATACTTGTACTATTTTGATGATGGTTGTGATATTTCTATAAGTTTCAACTCCGTACAGTAGAACTGTCGTGACGTTCATATCGAAGATTCTGGCTTTGATATTCGCTTGCATACAGTTGCTTTAAGTTCCACATGTTCTTCAACCGTAGGAATGCGGTCCTTGCCTTTACATGTACCATTTAAACTGGCCTCCTTTAACATCTTCACACTTATGCGGATCAGACAAAAGATAGGTTTTGTTATGTCTTTGAAAAGTTTTAATGTCGTAGTCTGTTTTATATCTGAAATCCATGTGAGTTAGCTGAATTCAACTAAATAGACATCGTAACTTACAGGTTTGGTTATGGATACAGTGAAGCCGATTGATAAAGCAGGAAGTGCTATGACAATTGTGAGTGGAAGGAGGATTGGTGTGCCTAACATTATACCACAAACAGCAACAACACGACGAAGTTTTGACCATCGGCTGCGACCCAACACTGTACAACCGGAAAAACTGGAAATGGGAAACATATAAGAATTAAGTGGTGGAATACAGTAATATGGGAAGTTATTAATCAAAAGTAGATAAACGTATATATAAGTAATCGTATGATGTCAAAGTTACACAGTACTCAGAAGTCACAAGCCAAAAAAACTTATCTGGTATCTCCTAGTCTTCAATCGTTTTTAATTGATTCCAATGCCCATTAGAAACGGTCTTCAGACTAACTAATAATAATACCTATCAGTACTAAAAGCTAGAAAGTAGCCAAAGTGTATTGAGTTTAATAAGCGAAACAATAAAGAGGGGAATCAATTCTGCAGGTCACTCACTTTATAATCGAGTAAGACCTACCTGGTTGTTGAGACTAATTCTTATCCATCATATCACAGTATAAATTAAACTGAGGGGTATGTGAATTTGAATAATCTCATAATAATGACACAAGAGTGACTTATGGATTTGGTAAATTCCTTAGAAAAGTAATTGTCAGAAAGGTTAAGTCAGCAAGATTATTACCTGGAGGTTAAAAAGACAGCGTAGGATCGGGAACTTAAACGGGTCATTTATCTATATATCGTTGATTATATCTGTTTTACCACCACATTTAATAATAGTGTGTCTTCTTGTTCTTCCTTCATTGAATACTGTCTGCGGTTTCTTTAGAGATCCGTTTCCTGCCCCACATCACCTGACTTTTTGAGCTTAGTGCTTCCTTGATCACTTTGCAGTTGTCCTCTATAGTAGTTTCTGCTTCTGTGAGTAAGATCATGTAAAACTTGGAATCTGTTTGTAAAAGCTATCTTGGATTCGTTGAGTTCGTCAGTATCTCGAGGGAAGGCTACATTGAAATTTTGTAAAGCTGTCTCGCCGGTTGTCCATTGCTTGTTTAGCTTCAGTCTCATCTTGACAACCACCAGGTGGTGATGTGAAGCTATGTCAGCTCCTCTCCTGGCTCTCACTTCTTCCATTGACCTTCTTAATATTTTGGTGATGGAAATATGATCGATTTGGTTCTCCGTTGTGTGGTCCGGTGAGATCCATGTAGCCTTGTGTATATGTTTGTGTGGGAATATTGTGCCGCCTATAACCAATTTGCTGAACGCACGTAGATTTGCAAATCTGTCTTCATTCTCATCACTTTCTCCCAGTCAGTCCATGTCGTCCCATGCTATCTTCATACTCGGTGTTGTCCATTCCGACTTTGGCGTTTCGGTCTCTCATCAGGATGGTCAGGTCCCTTCTTGAGCACTTCGCTATGATCAATTGCAGCCTCTCGTAAAACTGATCTTTATCGTCGCCGTTGCTCTCATTGGTGGGTGCATAACATTGGATGACATTCATTGTGATTCCCTCGTTCTTTGTTGTGAAAGGTACTTTGATGATCCTGGGTCCATGAGATTATCATCCTATAAATGCTCTACGTGCTTCTTTGGTCAGCATCAGAGCAACTCTGTGTGTGTGATAAGCATTTTCTTTTTTGTGACTAGAGTACAGCAGCATCTCTCCCGTATCTAACCTTTGCTGTCCAGCTTGGGTCCAATGGGTTTACGGATTTCTAGTACCTCCAAGTTATATCTCCTCATTTCTGTATCCATTAGACTGGTCTTCTCGGTCTCCCACATTGTCTGGACGTTCCATGTGCCTATATTAATTATTGCTCCGGTTGTTAGAAGGGACATCAGCCTCGTGACTTCCGAAGAATCTCGGCTTTCATCAAGAGGCGTCATAATTCTTCTAGATGAAGGTCATTCAACTATCAGGACAGAGTTTAAACGGTTTAATATGTTTAATCTGGTTAGCGTTACTTTAGCAAGGTTTTTTTGCCTGGAGAAATACTTCTCGACCTTGAGTATGCCGTTGGGATTGTCTTACTGTGCGATGATACCCAAACCATGCAATTTACACTCAAGCAGTTGGCAATCAGTGTCCATGGGTACGGTGAGTGCTTTGCACCTTCGAAACGTAAAGTACTTCTACAAGACTGGCAGGATTCTAATCGTGCATCCACTCTGAGTGGTGAGCAGATTGAAGTGGCCGAGAATTTCGTGTACCTGGGTAGCTGCATAAGTGATGGTGGTGGCGTGTGTGATGGGATCGATGCACGTATAGTGGAAGCAAGAGCGGCTTATGCCAATCTGGATCATCTTTGACGCCTTCGTGAAGTTAACCTGGCCTCTCCGAGTTGAGGATGTTAGACGACTCTGTGTTTGATTTTTGTTGTCCCCGAAGAATCACTGACATCCAGTGGCAACACTATGTTAGTAATGCAGAGGTTCGGCATCGTGTGTTCGGGCGCACAGACGATAATTCAATTGGTGTCACCATCTTGAAACACCGACTTCGGTGGCTTGGGCATGTTCCACAAATTTCATCGTAGAGAATTCCATGTCGTGCATTATTTCCCGACGCTGGAACTGATTGGAAAAAGCGGAGGGGTGGTCAGTGTATGACATGGTGTCGTGGTATGAAAGAAAGCTGCAAAGGGCTGGTTTCTGTTGGTCCTTCACGACTCCCTGGTTGGGGTCCAAGAGATGGTGCAACACAGTGGCTAGAGACGTTATCAGATATGGCTCAGAATAGAATCCAGTGGCGAGCCTGCTGTAACCTTCTTTTACTTTCTTCACAAAGAGTGGTTATAACTTTCTTAACTGAAAGAGTCTTGTGGTTGTACATTTCAGTTCCCCCCATCATTACTCTTCTCTTTTTATCATCCTATTTTTTTTCTTTTATATATACGCATCTTCCCCATTCTCACTGTTTGCTGTGGCGCATATATCTCTGGTGCCTCTTTGTACCAATATGTATGTGTTTTTTAAATAAATAAATTCACTTACATGTTTTTTAATTAGTTTGATTTCCTTGTTTTTATTTCAGACTCCTTAGTGAAACCATGTCCTAATTGTAAAACTCTCATACAAAAGCTTAATGATGGAAGTTGCAATTCTATGGTGTGCTCAATTTGTAATTATGAATTTTGTTGGTTATGTTTACGGGAAACTACAGCAACTCATTATTTGAAGTACGTAAGCAATAATCTTTGGTCTTTTGATATATATATATATATATATATATATATATATATATATATATACTGTGGTAATAAGAAGCCAAATACAGGTTGCTTTGGTGGGATTTATTTCAAGCATTCGTTTATTAAGACAGACATTCAGAATAGGAAGCGGGAAAGCGAAGCAGAGCGGGGAGGGCGAGCACCCCAACTTCGATTTGATCAAGCATGATTCAATATTTATCACCAAACGAAAATAAGTTACAGACATGTAACGAATAGGATAAGCAATCAACACATATGATCATATAAAAACAACCAAGGTTTATAAACGAATAATTAACGAGGTCAAATAGATGAGAAAGAAAGAATCGATCGGTCTTTCCGGAAGCTAGAATAACCCATGTGGGCTTGACATAGTACCAGGCACTACAGCTGCAACACAAACTTGGAGATTGGCAAACGTTAATCGTTTACAATTGGTTGATTTCTGAGTAGTGACCAATGTCACATATATCAAGTCCTGCTTAGTGCTGATCGAATTCTGTCGATCAAGTTGCAACTTGGTCACTAGTTTGTGTTACTCTACATCGCGTGCACTATGCTGAGATATAAAGTGGTGGTTAGAGGTATTCTACAAGAAACCCCTGGACCCAGGTTTCATACCATTTTTCACTCGTCAATATGGTGTGCCTGTAACTTTGAGGTTACTAGTACTCTCTGGCGTATTCGATCCCGTGTCACTCAGCTTCACAATCGGAGATATCGCAGTCCTACAGGAAGTCAGTCGCGATCCGATAATCAGCAATAACATCACTGGTCATGAAGCTGCATATTACGGTATTGAACCCACCAGGGGGGGGCATCAGCTTCCTAATATTACATGTACACTTTGCTGACGAGTGCCTAATAGCACGAAACCTAGGACCAGGGTTTCCTGTCGACCACCTCCAACCACCATAATAATCGCCTAAATTAGCAACTGTTTAATCCCAATTTACTGAAAGCAACGTAGGCGTTTATGAAAGTGAATAGCAATAAATAGCCTCTAGTTTACCTAATACGAAAAATTATTGGTTGACTATGTTCCTAGTCAACCATTTAATCATACACAACGTATAACCTGGTTGGTACATATGTGCTTCTGTTCAAGTTGCTGCACCACATCACAGCGAGACCTCAGAAGCGTATAAGTAATGACACTATCAGTTTCAGTAGAAAAGGTTAGGGACGGGAGATATGACTGGAGAAAAGACAGTTTGATAGAATAGGGATATTTTCAGGATAATTTGGAAACCTGGAATCTAAGGGAATAAAATGAGTGAACAGACCTATGCCATCGCGAATGGTTCTGAGTTATATCACCCAAAGTTCCTAACCATTGGTTACGAAAACCGCGCGGACCCTAACCAAGTAGCCTCCACCTACCTTCATAACTTGGACGAACAGTCGATGACTTCATGGATTGATACCGCGTTTTGTCTTAGCACACAATACATATCGCAACCGCCTTAGCATTGCGTACTCTATGGTCTCAATATGCTCCAATGCTTCGAAAGCATTAAGTAACCCACGAACGTCCTCTAATTTCAAAGTCATTTGACAGTCATAAAGTATAATGGAGCGAACTGTTAGGCATTACACTCGTCATTCGGTTGGTAGACAGACATCTCGCCTAACCCCTAACTGATGCAAGTTGGCAAAAACCAAGCGAACTTTCTGAATCTCTCCCGAAATTCCGTCAGACACCGACCCATCATGTCTGATGAAACTTCCAAGATAACTGAAGTGGTAGACTCACTCTACTACTTCACTCCATATCATTAGTTTAGGCGTTGACAAGCACCCAGTCCTGAAGCAACATTTTTCATTGAAGGCAGGTTGTTTCTGTTATCCATGGGATATAAATCAATACACTTCCTACATCATATAACTAAGTGTTACTTACTTTTTCCGATCAAATATGGATTCCCATATAGGGCTAGTGCACCAAATTTCATTACATATAAAAAGGTACTGGATAACAAAATTATGAGCATAAGCTGTTTAAATTAAAAATGCTTATTATATTACCTCAACTCTTATATAAATCCAAGTTATAATTAAAATGGAGAGTTAAACTTCACCAAGCAAGTCATAATAAAAATATTACAAAACTAAACGAATATGCATGATCAGACGTCTGAAACTCTCATACTGTCTTTCATTTTTTGCGTATTTGTAAAATGGTGCTTTAGCATATAAACTACGTGATTTTCGGATACTAAGGTTCATATTCCGACTATTCACTGCCTACTTTCGTTTACACAAACAGGTAGTATCATTCGCCTGCACGGTAACCTGAGCAAAAAGATTTTGCTCGGTCACGAACTGAGTTAGTCACACTTATTATTATTAAGTGTGGTGGTAAAACAGATATAATCAACGATATATAGATAAATGACCCGTTTAAGTTCCCGATCCTACGCTGTCTTTTTAACCTCCAGGTAATAATCTTGCTGACTTAACCTTTCTGACAATTACTTTTCTAAGGAATTTACCAAATCCATAAGTCACTCTTGTGTCATTATTATGAGATTATTCAAATTCACATACCCCTCAGTTTAATTTATACTGTGATATGATGGATAAGAATTAGTCTCAACAACCAGGTAGGTCTTACTCGATTATAAAGTGAGTGACCTGCAGAATTGATTCCCCTCTTTATTGTTTCGCTTATTAAACTCAATACACTTTGGCTACTTTCTAGCTTTTAGTACTGATAGGTATTATTATTAGTTAGTCTGAAGACCGTTTCTAATGGGCATTGGAATCAATTAAAAACGATTGAAGACTAGGAGATACCAGATAAGTTTTTTTGGCTTGTGACTTCTGAGTACTGTGTAACTTTGACATCATACGATTACTTATATATACGTTTATCTACTTTTGATTAATAACTTCCCATATTACTGTATTCCACCACTTAATTCTTATATGTTTCCCATTTCCAGTTTTTCCGGTTGTACAGTGTTGGGTCGCAGCCGATGGTCAAAACTTCGTCGTGTTGTTGCTGTTTGTGGTATAATGTTAGGCACACCAATCCTCCTTCCACTCACAATTGTCATAGCACTTCCTGCTTTATCAATCGGCTTCACTGTATCCATAACCAAACCTGTAAGTTACGATGTCTATTTAGTTGAATTCAGCTAACTCACATGGATTTCAGATATAAAACAGACTACGACATTAAAACTTTTCAAAGACATAACAAAACCTATCTTTTGTCTGATCCGCATAAGTGTGAAGATGTTAAAGGAGGCCAGTTTAAATGGTACATGTAAAGGCAAGGACCGCATTCCTACGGTTGAAGAACATGTGGAACTTAAAGCAACTGTATGCAAGCGAATATCAAAGCCAGAATCTTCGATATGAACGTCACGACAGTTCTACTGTACGGAGTTGAAACTTATAGAAATATCACAACCATCATCAAAATAGTACAAGTATTTATAAACAATTGTCTACGCAAGATACTCAACGTCCGTTGGCCGGATACCATCATCAACAGTCTGCTGTAGGAGAGAACAAATCAGCTTCCAGTTGAAGAGGAAATTAGGAAAAAGCGTTGGAGGTGGATAGGACATACATTGAGGAAATCATCAAACTGCATTACGAGGCAAGCCCTAACTTGGGACCCTGAACGGAAACGGAAAAGAGGGAGGCCAAAGAACACACTGCGTCGGGAATCGGAAGGAGACATGAAAATTATGAGTAGTAACTGGAAACAGCTGTGAAGGATTATCGAGGACAGAGTTCTATGGAGAATGCTGGTGAGCGGCCTATGATCCTCCACTAGGGGTAATATGCGTAAGTAAGTTTGTTAATAAAAATTGGTACTCAATTGTAGCATCCGAACTTTCGACCAGTCAGTTACTTGAGTTTATTTGCGATCACAAACTGATCAATTATAAACCACTACTATAATCATGAGAGCATTGAACTGTCGTTTCATCCTAGTATTGGACTCTTTATCTCTGTAGATGAGCTGCTTTGTGAGTTTGTAAACAAAAGTAACCAGAGGATGAAAGAACGAAACAAGTGAAACTAATTCTCTCAATGTAGATGGGTAATTGTTCGCTTCCGACTTAGTAGTAATATAAAAGTTAGTCAATTTCTTCATGTTTATTCACTGTCACTGTGACAGGGCTGAAAGACTACCCGGGCTCTCAGATCGAAACATGTAGCTGTATTAGACAGCTGCTCGTTGAACGTTTTATCTAGAGATCGATACCATAACGCAGCATAACGTCATGAGATGCGACCCCATGGTAGTCACTGAAAAAATATAGTCTTATGCACCATTCTATCCCTCAGGATTCTGAAGTCAATGAGCACCATTGGTTTGAATTTAGGGTTTTCTAACTTCATTGGGTGGATCTCTCATATCCGCCAACTTCGTTTTAGTTCGAAATAGATTGTGTATATGGTGGTGGTTGGAAATGGTCGTTAGGATACGTTAGACCCAGATTTCATGATATTTGACACATATTGGCAAGGTGTACGTGATGCTCCTTGGTGGGTTCAAATCTGTATAACGCAACTTCTCAGCCACTGATGTTATCATTGAGATTTTTTGGATCACAACTGGCCTCCTGTAGGAATGTTGTTTGAACAGCTAGTTTGAAATCACTATTTTCTTGTTATTGAAGAACTAATAAGTTGTTAAGAAATTTACTTGAACAGATTGTCTCAGAAGTAATAGACAAGTTTACTGTCGCATTGAAAATATAAATTTATGAGAAATCTTCCTTGTGTTTTTTGTAGTTTGTCAACTAATAAGTCAGTCATACTGGTATTAAAATGTATGTATACATTCATACTGTTATTGATCCCTGGTGTTTCTGTCTTAATAATTTCACATAATATTTCTGTGTGATATACGGAATTTTCTAGTTGCAACAAATTTTCGTTTCATCTACAATCGATCTGTGGTTACCAGTACACTTTGCCAACAGTTTTCACAAAACAACTTATATTGACGTAGTTTAGCAATACCTTTTCTATACATTTTTTGTATGTTCTTATGAAATAGAATGTTTCTTTTTCTCATCAGCTATGTCACATCTAATCACCATTCTTTGGTTACTTGATTAGCGCTACTATTCTCCTAATACGACCTATTGTCGAAGTTGAATGAGTGTCAGATAGTAAGATTATCGATCGTGAGTATGAATTAAATATTCTCTGACCTTTCTTCAGAATATACTACTTCAACGTTCAGCCAATCGGTCAAAATTTAGTGACACATCCATCTGAAGAAGATTCCCGGAAAACCAGAAGTGACTTTAGTGATTTTTTTAACCTTTAACCCATCGAGACAGTTAAATGTATGGAAACAATGTATAGAAGTTTGTCTTTTCTTGCTATTATTATCTATCTCCGTTTATAAACCTCTCAAATGTTTAGAAACGGTTTCTAAATCTATTAAGAGCTTCACATAGAAACGTGTATTTATATCCACAAATGAAGCGTCCATTTACACCTGCATGTCATCCAAATAAAGTGTTATAGAGTATGAAAAAATTATACGAAAGTAATTGAGTCAACCTCTGTACAAAATCCAATCTTCTGTTAGTTTCCAAAACTACATCCTGAATATCAGAGTAGCACCGATTTCCGCTTTTAGAAACAAAAATTCATACTAAGACTCAGTTTTCTAAATATGCTCCGCCTTACTGTCACCAGACAAAGCAAAGAGGTTATTTACACCTAAGGTTTATATATTCAGCTAGTGTATGGCTTAATCTTTCCAGTGCTACTATTCACGCCACAGAAAATCGCACTTTTCTGTTACATGGTGACAATATTTACAATAAACCATGCCGTCTGTATAACACTTTAATTTACGCTAAATATATGTGATAGTGTATGTTTTAACATCAAACTTGATTTCAAAATCATTGTCACCAACCTCATAAAAAGGTAGAAGTAACTGTGTTTTATAGATATTTAGGCAGCTTTTCATTGATTAGTTTTCAAACCAAAGGCAATTTTTCGTCACATGTTTTCACTTAGCTGTTATTTCATTTGAGGAGAGTTATTTCTCTTTGAGCTGCTTGTCATCTTTGTTACTAACTTGACGTTTGATTATTTCTTAACTTTTTCCGATTGATTGAACAGTAATTTTGTCTGATCATGCTACACATTAAATCTATTTCAGTGTATCTGCTGATCATTATTTCGTTTAGATATTTGATCTATAGAAATGGTTTTCGCAACAAGTAACTTTATAACAGCATCAAATATTTGTCATTTATATACATGGAGTCCAATTCCGAATGTATTCATATTTATTGCTCGATAGATAAAATCAGAGGAACAAATAGTGATATAAATATCTGAAATTTCACAGGCATTAAAACCGGATGATAAAATGAGTCCTGATGAACACCTCGTCATCTTTTCTACCAGTATTTTGTTCGGTACGACGAACACTTGTAAATTTATTTAATATTTAAAAGTTTCTGTATACTCTTAGCACGTATCCAACATATTAAGAAGTAAGATAGCCGCCTGATACTAAATCGTTAGTGGGTTGTGAATGTTTCAAACTTTTCCTAGCAATAGCTATTACTTTTAATTATTCCACTAACATGCTGACTAATAACAGAGACACTATGTTAGTAGATAGTATAGCTTGTCTCACTATTCCTACCAGAGTTAGTTCAATAAAAATATCTAAATTAAGTTAGCATGCCATAATCTTGGATTGCATAATTATCAGCCATGCGTAAGAGAGCGACCTTGTAAAACTTTAAGTGATTTTATCCAGTCTGTAGCAAAGTGGATTAAGGCGAAACATCTTTATATCTCTTGTACAGACGTTTTTAACCTACTTCTATTGTCTTGTACAATAGACCTAAGAACCTTTTGTGAATTGTAAAGTCAAACTTCAACTAGTAATTTTTATCTACATTTGGTAGGTTAATCGGATGTTTCTTTCGAAATCCAAACACTTGAGACGGTTTATTTTATTCTGGGTTGTAATCGCGGGTCTCATTGTGTTCCCAGTATTAACTGGTAAGTGCCACACTTTTGCCTTTAAGTTTTCTTCACTTGATCTTAATTTAAATGAAACAATCCTCATTCTAGTCCCATTAGTGCAACAGATTTGCGGAGTACTTTTTTCTGGTCTACGTTTTGTGGAAAAATATCGAACTTCTTGTGTTCAGTCTTAAAATTACAGGAGTACATATGGTTTGTGACTTCGGATCGCACGTTACAAAGGATATATCATACTACAGTGGTTACATTCACTTTTGATTTTGCTTTCTGTCTGTTCATGTTTGCAATGTAATTTGTCTCATAAATTATTTTTCCGCTGCAAAGCATGTGTCATATATTTCACCTTGTGACAGCCTGAAGAGATGCACTGCTACAGGATAGGCTATTTGTTATTTCAATCATTCAGTGAATTACATGACACAAAACATAAAAGTTCATAATATTTGTAATACAAACTAAGAGTTGACACGGTATCAAACTCAGAATATTCACATAGTTTTCAGGTATTTTTATTTCATTCTCTTTGTTAATCACATTAGTCTAGTTTTGAAAAGACAGTCGAAACGCCCTAACCAAAGTATGATGGTTGTTCATTTCATGCCTTTCATTTATTCTTAAGTTTATAAAAGTTTGCTTTGTGAAATACTTCCTATATATAAAAACTGATGTATAATTTAAGAGTTCAACGTTACTGACTTTCATTTTTGAAGTATCACTAAATCATGTTTCCTAAAATCATTCTATTATAGTTTCCCTTATTACGATCCAGCAATTCCTATTGCTTAGTATTCTTGGACACCAATTCACTCGACATATCCCCAAATCAGAACACGGTTGAACAGGAAAGAAATTACATTCCAAAATAACAAGGGTAGATGGAAGTAAGAAGCACAATAAGAGATACGTTAGTACGTCTATAGTTTTTACATCAGAAGATTCCAGAGTCTTCTCCAAGTATCGACTAGCGCTGATTGGATAGGAATTAGCCAATCAGCGTGCACCGATGAGATCGTGCATGGAACATGCTTAAAACCAATCTATATCCCGCTAACACCTCCCCTTTGAGCAGGTTCGTAGGATCTGGTGCTAGGGTTCGATTGCAACCGAGTGACTGACCTGTGCTTTCGATTTATCCATCGTCTGGGCAATAAAGAAGCTGCATTACTCTTTGCTTGCACAGAAACTGACCCGTCTGTTCCGGGTGTTTAGATTTCAAAGGTGTCTAGCAGAACGTCAAGAGGTATTCGATGTCGAGTCTCGTTGCTGGCTATCGAAGTTGCCTTCAATTGGTTAGCATGAGGTACCCAAACTTCTGAGCCAACTGACACCTCATAAACCACATTCCCTTTCTTTCGCACGATCCAACCAGCTATCCATGTAGGATGTTTTCCGCGATAGTCCATAGCAAGTACTTTTTGACTCACCGTGAGCAAGCATCTTTGTGCCTTATGATGTCGATTGAACTGCTTCTCCATCGATACGTTTCGTTGAGGCTCAAGAGCTGGCGTCGGACGGATGACGTCGAAATGTGTTCGTATTTTTCTGCCAAGTAGAGCTTCTGTTGGAGAGACCCCATTAATCGTCTGACGGTTCGGTGTAGAGCGATAAATAAGCAGGAACCTCTCCAAGATCTCTTCGGTGGTACCCTCCCCTTTAGATTTTTCCAGAGCACTTTTAAATGTACCAACAAAGCATTCCACTTGACCATTGGATTGTGGATGAAATGGAAGTGTTCGGACATGATGAATTCCGTCCTGCCGACAAAATTCTGGAGAGATAGTGGACATAAAATGTGCTCGCTAACTATCGATTCTGGGCTCCCGAAACGACTGAATAGTTGACGTAGCTTTTTGACTGTGCAACTTGCAGTTGGATGTTCCATGAGAAAAATTTCTGGCCACTTGAGGTACGCATCAACTACCAGAAGGTAAGTTTGTCCATGTGGCGGACCAGCACAGTCCAAGTGTATACGCTGCCACAGTGACTGTAGTATTGGCCATGATTGCAGCTCTGCTTTTCGCGGTGCTTTTGTTGCTAATGTACATTTAGTACACGAACGAGATAGCTGCTCCAGTTGGGTGTCTAAATGCGGTCAGTATACATAACTTCGTGCTAGTGCTTTCATGTGATTTATTCCAGGATGTCCTGTGTGCAACTGTTCGAGCACGGCTGGTTGCAGCTTCTTAGGGATTATGACACGTTCGGAAAACAGCAGGCAGTCGTCGATGATTGAGAGAGTCTACGCTGGTAAAACTGTTGAAACTCTGCGGAGCTGATCTTCGAGGGCCACTCTTCTAGGTGAAACTTTCTAACTTCTTGTAGGACTGGATCTCGAAGAGTTTCTTCCCTGACTTTATCTGATGACACTGGAGTGTTCCGAATGGCCTCTGCTACTACACTCCGTATTTCTGGATCTACTGTTGTGGAGGCAATGATTTTGTCCTCTGGTCCAGGGTGTTGAACTCCAATTAATCGGGAGAGAGCGTCAGCTTGACCGATAGTATTTGTCGACTGATACTTGATATTGAAATCATAGCTCAGGAGCATTGTTGCCCAGTGCTGTAGTCTATTAGCCGTATAGACAGGGATTCCTTTCTTAGAGCCGAAAATCTCAATCAAAGGTTTGTAATCTGTCAGTAGAGTAAACGTACGATCATAGAGCATTTTATGAAATCTTTTGATAGCGAAAATGATTGCAAGAGCTTCGTTTTCAATTTGACTGTGGTTTCGCTCGGTTGGGGTGGGTGATCTAGCAACATGGGCAATTAACTTTTCTGATTTGTCCGGAAACACGTGAGATATTACTGATCCAACTCTATGACTAGAGACATCAGATGCAACAACAATTCCCAATCTGGGATCGAAGTGTGTCAAAAGAAGCTTTGAGCTGAGCATTGATTTGCCTTTGTTAAAAGATGCTTGGCATTCTGCTGATCACTGCCAAGGTTTATCTTTTGATAGTAATTCATTCAGGGGACCTCTCACTCGATGCATTTCCGGCAGGAATGTGCTGTAATAACCGATTAACCCCAAGAAGGATCCTAATGGATGGGACATCAGTTGGTGCAGGCATCTTCTGAATGGCTCCGATGTTGGCAGGGTCCGGTCGGCGACCGTTCTTATCTAAGATGAAACCAAGGTATTTGATTGAATTCATGAAGAAGATACACTTTTCTTCACGTAGTTGGAAACCATGCTCCAATATTCGGTTAAGGACTTGATGCAGTCGATCAGAAAGTTCACTGTCAGTTGAACTCATAACTATTATATCATCTAGATAAGCTGCTGTACTAGGTATACCTGTTAGCATCGTATCCATTATTTGTTGAAAGATGGCAGGTTCGTTCTTGATGCCAAACAGTAGACGGGTGTATTAAAATAACCCTCGATGAGTATTAATGGTTAGAAGCTCTCTACTATTTCCATCTACTTCCACTTGCAGATAGGCATCGGAGAAGTCTATTTTCGCGAAACATATTCCACCATTAAGCTTGGCAAATAGGTCTTCAGGAACTGGTAACGGATACTGATATACATCCAATGCAGCATTTAAATCGGTTGAGAAATCGGCATATATGAGTACAGTTCCATTAGCCTTCTTAATCACTACGATCGGTGTGGCCCATGCAGAGTAGTTAACTAGTTGAATTACACCAGCTTGTTGCAAGCGATTAGGTTCCTGATCGACTAGTTCAAGAGCAGCATATGGTACAGGACGTCTCGGACGAAAAATGGGTTTGGCATCTGGTTTCACTTGTAAGTGAGCTCTCATCTCGGTACAGTCGCCAAGGCTATTCTGAAAAACGGAGTCAAACTTTCTCTTCAGTTTTTCTAGTAACCTTTCACCTGTCTTCTTTGCAGGTACTGGAGTGTCCAATGATAAACAGGACACATTGCAGACACTGTTAATAGGTATATCCATTATTCCGAGTTTTTCTAACATATCTAGACCAAGAAGATCAAGGTTTGGTCGTTCAGTCAGATATCATGTTCCTTTACAGTTAGTTTGATTGAAGGAACTACTAGTTTTAGTACACCTCCTGATGCATTTTTAGCCGTTTTCTTCGATGGCTTCATTGGCAGTTTCCCAAGCAAGTTATACGTTTCTCTGGATACTAGGGTGATATCTGATGCCGTGTCAATTTGAAGACGAGCTAATACGCCGTTTATCTGGATAGTGACATACTTTCTCTGAATGTCATAGCCTGTTTGAAAGGCAGCTACCAGAGAAAAAGATTTAGACTCGGCTGATTTCATCACATGTCGAGGACGTTTATACTTTTTCTTGGGCTGGGTTGTACGATTCGGTGGACAATGGCCTTCTTTATATCCACGTTTGTTGCACACTTGACATTTATGCTTCTTAAATGAATATAATTGTACATAGTACCAATCACCGCATAACCAACAGGCAGTTGTTGGTTTGTTACGAGTTTTAATCGGCTTCTGAACTTTTAACCTAGTAATAGCATCGACACTACTGCAGGTTAAATTAAGATTTACCTGTTCAATTAACTCATTGTCGTGTCTGATGTCTTGTAGTTGTTTATACTCATCTGTCAATGTCCTGAGTGTGACGTTTGGGTCTTGATCCAGGCGAGTTAAAAGTCTAGTCCTAATCTCAGCATCTTGTGGTGACTGAAGAGCTTTGATGAATATTAAGCATTTAAATTGGTCTTCTGTCAATGAGCGTAACTTGAACCGTTCACACTCTCTGTTGACGACGTCTGCAAGAGCATCATATTCATCGGCTTCGCGTTTCACTAAATTTAGATACTGATATCGAATACTAAACAATGAAGATTCACCGAATATCTCTGACATTTGCGTTACTGTCCCATCGAAACTGAGCTCTCGAGGTAACTTTGGCAATATATGGTCAGCATAACATGCATGTTCATTGCTTCCCAATTTACATATCAACAATCAAGTCTTCCATGCGCCATCTTGTTTACAGAATTCTATTCTAAATGTATCTTCAGAGCGCTATAACCACGTGAGAAAGGTATTTCCACTTTCGGGGTCATAGATGAATTCTGGGATGCTGCTAGCAGCTGCATCACAAGTACTTGAAATAGCATGTGAACTTGAGTAGTAGATGTTAAAATGTTGCATCAGAGTCTCTAACACCCGCATTTGTGCATCAAGCTGTGCTTGCTGTTGTTGTAGTATTCGGTTGAGCGGGTTATCTGATATCGGCATTCTGAATGTGTTTTCTTTTTTCCCCGTTGCCATTGTTATAGTTTCTCTTATTACGATCCAGCAATTCCTATTGCTTAGTATTCTTGGATACCAATTCACTCGACATATTCCCAAATCAGAACACGGTTGAACAGGAAAGAAATTACATTCCAAAATAACAAGGGTAGATGGAAGTAAGAAGCACAATAAGAGATACGTTAGTACGTCTATAGTTTTTACATCAGAAGATTCCAGAGTCTTCTCCAAGTATCGACTAGCGCTGATTGGATAGGAATTAGCCAATCAGCGTGCACCGACGAGATCGTGCATGGAACATGCTTAAAACCAATCTATATCCCGCTGACACATTCCCAGAAATCATTCAACGTAAACGAATAATAGTGAAAGTTTCTCAACTTCTACAAAGTGTATAACCAAAGAATGGGTATTAAACTGATAAAATAAGAGACTCATAATAATTGCATGGCCTCGCGTTCTAATTTCAGTGATAAAATATGTGTCCCTAATAACTTAGTATATTTACCAAGACTAAACTGTTGAGTAATGAATACGTTAACAACGATTATATGAGATATTTAGTGGAACTAGTCTTGAGAATATGTATAATTCAAGGATTCGTATGCGCAGACAAACCATACATCGTACCATAAAATAGAAAATAACATTTGTACAACAATTGGCCAAATGTGGCTGTGGATAGGGGGAAAGTAATCAATAGACTGATGATAACTCAAGAATCGTATAATAATAATCATGTAAAACTTGGAATCTGTTTGTAAAAGCTATCTTGGATTCGTTGAGTTCGTCAGTATCTCGAGGGAAGGCTACATTGAAATTTTGTAAAGCTGTCTCGCCGGTTGTCCATTGCTTGTTTAGCTTCAGTCTCATCTTGACAACCACCAGGTGGTGATGTGAAGCTATGTCAGCTCCTCTCCTGGCTCTCACTTCTTCCATTGATCTTCTTAATATTTTGGTGATGGAAATATGATCGATTTGGTTCTCCGTTGTGTGGTCCGGTGAGATCCATGTAGCCTTGTGTATATGTTTGTGTGGGAATATTGTGCCGCCTATAACCAATTTGCTGAACGCACGTAGATTTGCAAATCTGTCTTCATTCTCATCACTTTCTCCCAGTCAGTCCATGTCGTCCCATGCTATCTTCATACTCGGTGTTGTCCATTCCGACTTTGGCGTTTCGGTCTCTCATCAGGATGGTCAGGTCCCTTCTTGAGCACTTCGCTATGATCAATTGCAGCCTCTCGTAAAACTGATCTTTATCGTCGCCGTTGCTCTCATTGGTGGGTGCATAACATTGGATGACATTCATTGTGATTCCCTCGTTCTTTGTTGTGAAAGGTACTTTGATGATCCTGGGTCCATGAGATTATCATCCTATAAATGCTCTACGTGCTTCTTTGGTCAGCATCAGAGCAACTCTGTGTGTGTGATAAGCATTTTCTTTTTTGTGACTAGAGTACAGCAGCATCTCTCCCGTATCTAACCTTTGCTGTCCAGCTTGGGTCCAATGGGTTTACGAATTTCTAGTACCTCCAAGTTATATCTCCTCATTTCTGTATCCATTAGACTGGTCTTCTCGGTCTCCCACATTGTCTGGACGTTCCATGTGCCTATATTAATTATTGCTCCGGTTGTTAGAAGGGACATCAGCCTCGTGACTTCCGAAGAATCTCGGCTTTCATCAAGAGGCGTCATAATTCTTCTAGATGAAGGTCATTCAACTATCAGGACAGAGTTTAAACGGTTTAATATGTTTAATCTGGTTAGCGTTACTTTAGCAAGGTTTTTTTCTATAGTATGGAGTTGCTGACCGCATGCCTAACCCTCCTTTTTTAACCGGGCTTGGGACAAGCAGTAACCCGAGGAGGGCTACAGACTCTATACTTAAGCAGCTATGAGGATAATCTCTCTGTCTGATGGACAGTTCATAAAATAGTTTTTTTAATATATGAAAATCACTGACAGAAAACCATCACAAATAAAAATCAGATGCGAACCTGATTATGTGATTGGAATGTCGACAGTAGGCTTTTCCACCTGTTATGGCTGCTGTGACTACTAAAAGCAATACAATAAGTTTGGTCAGGTCGACGAACGAAGCATTAAAGCACAATACTAATCATATATACCTTAGGGATTGTTATATCCCCTGGTGAATTATGAATGGTAACTTTTAGGACTATTTATAGTCCAATGTGATATGTATATTTCCGATTGTATAGTTGTTAAATAACTGACCTAATTGTATTCATGTTCCCCTTATGATTAGCTTTATTTTGACCTTTGAACTATTATTATACGATTCTTGAGTTATCATCAGTCTGTTGATTACTTTCCCCCTATCCACAGCCACATTTGGCCAATTGTTGTACAAATGTTATTTTCTATTTTATGGTACGATGTATGGTTTGTCTGCGCATACGAATCCTTGAATTATACATATTCTCAAGACTAGTTCCACTAAATATCTCATATAATCGTTGTTAACGTATTCATTACTCAACAGTTTAGTCTTGGTAAATATACTAAGTTATTAGGGACACATATTTTATCACTGAAATTAGAACGCGAGGCCATGCAATTATTATGAGTCTCTTATTTTATCAGTTTAATACCCATTCTTTGGTTATACACTTTGTAGAAGTTGAGAAACTTTCACTATTATTCGTTTACGTTGAATGATTTCTGGGAATGTGTCAGCGGGATATAGATTGGTTTTAAGCATGTTCCATGCACGATCTCATCGGTGCACGCTGATTGGCTAATTCCTATCCAATCAGCGCTAGTCGATACTTGGAGAAGACTCTGGAATCTTTCGATGTAAAAACTATAGACGTACTAACGTATCTCTTATTGTGCTTCTTACTTCCATCTACCCTTGTTATTTTGGAATGTAATTTCTTTCCTGTTCAACCGTGTTCTGATTTGGGGATATGTCGAGTGAATTGGTGTTTGCCAAATAGCAAACTATTGAGCTAATAATATGAGTGGTTTTATTTCCCAGTTGACAATACAGTTATTCCGTTGAAATATTCAGGCTCTGAAAAGGATTCTTTGACCGCTTTAGATAAGCCCAAACTTTAAACTAGCATGAAGTGCGACAAGACATGTTTACCATCGCGATAGAAAAAAACCTTTAGTAGATTTGATGACTGCAGTATCAAGACCGATTGATTACAATACCAAGGTCCAAGTAGTAAAATTTCTATTGTCACCGTTCTACCCAAGACTATACGATGTTTATAGTGCGACTCGGTAGTAGTCTTCCCAATCAGAAATAGTGAACCATTTTATTTCTTCAATGTCCAGTGTTCAGTTCTTGATAGAAAGTATTTATACAGTTTTTTTGTCGATCTCTTTGATTTTTTGTATACGATAGCTAATTGGCCACAATGTGTTTATTATTTTATTTACATTTCAGCCGTAACTTTTGGCCTTTTAATTCCCGTTGTTCTGGGTTATGTGTATTTATACCTTCCAATTAGTTTGTTTCGATCATTGATAAGAGATGAAAGTGAGATTCTTTCAAAACCGACCGAACTAGAGAAACTACAATCAATAAGCCTTAATTTTGAAAACGAGTTTAAAGAAAAGAGTGAAGATAACAGATCAAACGATGGAAGTCTTAGTGAACCTAAAATTATCGTGATAGACGAAACAGTACCGATGGAAAGTGATCAAACGTTATGAGTGTTTTGTGAGGACAGCTTATCTCTCTTAGTCTTTCATTTCTTACCTTTTATTCAAGCAGAATGATTTTCTCGTGTCTACTTAAATAAAAAAAATACAAAATAATGCGACTTTTTATAAGTCAAAGCCAAGGCTATGATTTGTTAATTCCAAATGAGTTCCTTCTTATTTTATCTGATTGTTATATTCAAATCTGCTGTTTGTATGCTCCAATAATTTATTTTTTGGTAAAAAGAATATATACGCTGTTTTGAGTACCTTTATGTTGTGTTTACTCAAATTCATAATATTAAGGTGTTATAAAGCATATAGTCTGAACGTTCAGTAATTGCTAGATACATTTATCAATTAGTTATAGTAACTTTTATGCTTCTTCAGGGAATGAATCCGTGTTATGTTGTAGAATATATTTATGGTTTAATAACGGCTACAACCAACTTTCTCTGATCATCGGATAATCTACATTTCGTAGGTAACAGCACATTTTACAATTTATGTATTGCTAATTCATAGAAAATATGTTCAAATACCTATGAATTACTTAGTTCCGTCTTGAAATTACCAGCTACATATAACTTATCGTACAAACACAAACCAGGAAGTTCACAACAGTTGATGGTTTCATAGATCTCAGGTCTTAATTCGGTCACCAGCATGTTTGCAACATACGTAATACATGTCCCAACGACTTCAATTGATGGTTAGAAATCTTACCAACCAATTTATGATAATTGTCTTATACCTTGTGTTTAACCTCACAACTTTGTTCATTGGATGTTTGCAACGCATACGAACAATGCTTGGAAGACAACTATGATCAAACATACTGATAGCCCATGAATATCCACTACTGTTAAAGCCAGGTTTCACAGCTGTAAAGAAAAACGAAGGACTTCTATGCAGGAAAGTTTTCTTTTCGGTTAGCAGATGGACGTCTCACTTATGTAACTGGTGACAAGTTTACAAGAACCAAGCAAACTTTTGAATCCGTGGGGAGTTTTTTTTTAGATACCAATCGACTAAGGCTGATAAAGCTACAGATGAGTGAAATTGCTGACGTGCCCAACGACTTCACTCCCTACTAACAGTTTAGGCGTTGACACAAACCAGCCATGAACAAGCATCTCAAATTTATTGAAAAGGAGATGCACTCAAAACATATATTGTTAAGGCTTCCAAAAGGATCTGGATCTTGGTCAGTCAGTGGTCTTGGGTGTTGTTAGAGGTATGAGGGTGGTTATCACTTTTCGGTCGCCCACACCGTGAAAGGGCCCTTCTAGAAGTACCTGAAAATGAAATCGAGTTAGAGGTGGTCTTAGTGACCTGAGAGCATGACCGTAGTGTCCAGGCGACAACTGCCTCAGACCAGTCATACACGACGCTTTTGTGTTAGGTCTGTACTTGTTGAGACCTTACCACTGGAGACGGAGATCCGTGGGATAAGGCGAGATGTGTATTCTAGAGTCGACCTTTTCTAACCCCACCATTGGTTTGTGGGAAGGCAGAATCGCTGTAATGCTGGTTGTCTGGAGGAAACAATTTGCTGCTATCATACCTCTGTTCAGTCAGCAGTACGACCTCGGGTTCGCTGCTTTTAGTCTTGCCGTTCTTCAACCGACCTGCCTGGCATGGTAGGACCCTGAGGAACGATTTTTCCAGCCACTATAGCCTGATTGGATCATCACGACAGGCAAGCCCGACCTTCACGTCAGGGTAGCAGCAACGGTCAGGAAATGACCGAAAGTAGGTAATTGGAGAGTAGTCAAAGGCCATTTAAATTGTTTCCTGACATGTTCCGCCCACTATCCTAATTGTCTAGACTAAGAGAGGATCGTGATCCCACTCTCTTTGGGAAGTCTTGTTGAAACCTAGCTTCCTGAAAACTATTCCTTTGATAATTCGGAACAGCTGTCTACTCTTACCCATCTCCGACGCTTTTTCCATCTCTTTTTTGATTAATCACTACCACTTACAATCGCTGGGCAGACTTGTGATTTTACGTTTAAGTTATATTTGTTTTACATAGCGTTCGGAGCCTGATGCGATGAGTTTCCGACGGTTTAAAAATGTCAGCGAACATGAAAATACACTGGTATCTCATATTTTTTTGACTTAAGTCAATGACAGAAATCACTGTTGTTTTCATAGTAAGTGGCTGTAAATAATCCAACTGAATACATAAATACACTAAATATTCCATGTTGACTTCGTTAGTCCCAATGAACAGGAAGAACAGAAGGCTGGTGCTCCGCCGCATATGCACACTCCTCGTATATGCTACTCACTTTTGTGGTATTATTCCTAGTCTTTATGAGATTCGTTAGTGTTTACAAGAAAATTATCTCTGAGCAATTAAAGTGTTTGTAGAAGTTCACAAGTATGAGCACTACTTTTATGAAGTTAGTTAAAGGATATATTAAAGCCAGAAACTAAATCTGAGACGGGCATTAACTAAATCAATAGAGACAGATAGCCTTAATGAACAACCATAATATAAACTGAGTGACCTTACAAAATATAGTATGACCTTAGACATGATAATTAGGATTAATATTCCCAATATCTAGAGGAAAGTGCAAAATGCTAGCAATACAACCAAAATCAAGGTACTAATATCACATCCTCAAACTTTGAAACCATGAAAGTTACTACTCTAGGCCATTACTTTTGGTCCTGGTCTCGAATTTTTGTAGTTTTTTTGTCACTCAGTACCGTTGTTGTCTCTTTAAGTTTAATCTTCATAAATATTTTTATTTCAAAGCAAAATATCTACTCCTTTTGCATGGGAGAGCTTTTAACGAAAAAGATATCTACATAAATCTGCATACCAAATGAAATCAGACATTCACGACGCATATAGTGGCAAACTACTTTTAGCCGAAGCTGTTTCGTTATGACATGTACATAGCCGGCCTTTGGTGACCACAACCTGGTAAACAGGAAATACAAAGAAACATTCTCTCAACCCATAATTACAATGTTTACAATCTAGTTGCTTTACATAAATGTAATTTCATATAGTTGTTGACAGACCACATGCTCATGCTTTTTTAACTTCCATACCTAGAAGCGATGGGTTATGGTGTCATCAGATAAAATTCCACACACGAAAACTACAGCAATACGGGAGAAAATTTGGAAGGTTACAATCAACTTCAGAGGTAATATGCTTTACGTGTAAACGCTCCTGATGAAGCTGCATAAACCAATACAGTAGACAGAGAATTAAAGTCCATATAGAACCAGGTATCTCTGGTATTTTAGAGAGCAAAAGTCAGAGCTCGTTACAAATTGCCACTTAACTTTGAACTTGTACACAGATATGACAGAGCAAGACTATAATTTATGGGCGAACCAATAAGATTCAAGACAATAGGTCTTGGGTTTCGGCACGGAATTCTTCATCCATATGGCTAAATAGCATTTTGACATTAAAGATGATGTCAGTTTGTGTTGAATACCCTAAATCTAATCCCTAACCACCAACTGCAAATCACAATCCTTATCCTTCACACTAGTTAAAAACCCTTGTTTAGCCAGTAGCTGTACATTCTTAAGGCAACTTTAGCGTCGCTCAACGGTCGTCCATAAATTATAATCTCGCCTATAAATTTATATGGGTCTGAACGTACCAATGCCACATTGAAAGAAACTAATTGTCAGCAATTTGCGTCGACAATCAAAGAGGTTGAGGAAATTTTAGTTACTACTAGTGAAAACACGAAGTTATATGGGATGATCATTATATTTATTTGTGCCTATTACGAAAAACTGGTACGTCGATAAGCATGTACTTCATGCCTTCGGAACAGACGCTTGCGATTTGGCTTGCTGTTTTGCTCGCAATGCTTCAGCATCTCTAGAACATACAATCTAACCAAATAGCGTTCCTACCTCAAACGTCTTTCTTCCAAAGTTAATCCCTTATTCCCATCCTTTTGACTACTAGCTTTAGACTTCCTCTGTTCACTCTGTTTTTTCAAATTTTTCTCTCTAGCTAAATCTCTTTGGTTTCCACCTACATAAAACCGAAAAGTTAGTAACAAGAGTCGACCTACGCGTCATATAAACGACGATTACTACCTAGTTGTAGAAAATTCAAACTCGCGACGACCTTGAGCGACTCGGAAAAACTAGATTTTTAGGTGGTGGTAACAATTTGGTTATCCTTTGGAGTATGTACACGGATTTATGAAGAATATTTCTGGCTCACGACCACAGAAATATCACTGAGGCTCAGCATGGCTACCAATAAAGCTGTGCGCATCCTCAGATGAAAGTGAAAAGTCACTGGACCTTGAGCTGTTTACTTTAAAGATGCCACAAGTACTCGGAGTTTGACAACGCCTTAACCAGCAAAATTTTCATAATCAAAATATGCCAACCCAGTCAAATCAGATTTCAGTAAATCCTCGAACCTAAACTATAACTTGCATTTATTCTACTCCCTTCAAAGAAACAGAACTTGCCCAGATCGTTTTGCAGTCATTTCTTTTATGTGCAATTTTATTATTTTTATTAGACGATTCCCACCCATCTCATATTTCTAAAGCAGTTTCATCAACCTTGAGCGGCGAGTAGTAAGGCCGTTAAGCACTAGCATCGGTAGTGATACCAATTTCTTGTGCCAAACACCTCCTTGACTCGTGTCTGTCACCCTGAATTGGTATGTGAAACGCAGAGCATCGTGTGAAGTATAATATCCATCGAAAAATAAGTTTAAATGGGCCTAACATCACAGAAGGAGGAATGGTGGAGTTACTAACCAGCAGGCATTGATGGTGAGAGCAATGACTTCAATCCATCCACGTTTGTGAGACAGAACATTTCGTTTGCATCAAGTTCCTTATGATTGGGAATGAGTCAATCGACCAGTGATATTAAGGTTGTTCTCCTACGCGAACCATACAGACTGATTTTTCCAATTTTATGCAGGATTATATATTCTACGTAGACAACTTATAAAATGCTACCTCGGACTTTTACACTAGGAATGTGTGGCTGGCATCAGATAAAAAATAAACTAAAAAGATCATACGATATAGTTATTAGTTTTCTTAACAATTTACTGTCTTGATGCACCTTCTGTTCAAATGAATAGCCTGCCTTATTCTAACCTTGACTTTCATTTATTCAATTGAACCTAATCCACCTTGTTAAATATCACGACTCAATGTTTTTATTACTGCATTCTATCATCATATCTCATTCTAACAACAAGAACTAGTATGAATACGACCAGAATTCTGACACGATTATGCTGAGTTGGGATCTGGTGTGTAACGTCGATGCAATGGTATTTTGGAAAATGTTTTGAAGACTGTACTGAGTATAATACTAAAGTACAGACCTAATCATTATTGCTCCAATACATCTGCAAGAATGTGCTGTTATTTACATTTGTTGATTTCATCTATTTAACGACCCTTATTAAAAAGCATACTGAAAGCAAAATAATGTGATTTGTAGACCATGCCTTTAAAAATGGCGTGCACCTGACCTGGCAGAAATATATTATTGTATTTTTAGTTTGACGTTTTACTATTTCTACACCAAGTTTACCATCACCACTGAAAACTGCTAGATAACAAAGTACATTGCTACTTGGTTACTCCCCAAAACATTATTTAATGTTAAGTATACGAAAAACGGTTGGTTATGAAGCGAATTTGAAGAGAAGTCGTGATGGCACGAACAACTAGAAATGAACAATAATGCGACTTTGAAATTGAGATATTTGTGATTATTAGGAATATCAAGTAATAGGATCATGACAAATTATTGCATGACCAGATGGTATGCTATAAAACTTACTTGATGCCGTCGTAGCGGTAAATAAATCCCCAAAATCAATAGCCCTGTAAGTCTTCAACACTTGATGCTGACCACACTGGTTTCAATAGACTAACCTAACTAACGGCGCTCGGCTACGCATTCGCACCAGATCACGAGTGGGTACCTCGTGTCATGCATCCTCTTCAACTATCAGTCAGCTTAGACCAAACGTTCCTTTGACATATCGATAGCCTTCCATGTAGAGGCCACGAAAGGATCTATAAACTTTGACAGCAGGTTCTTGGAAACAGTAATGGAGCATGCATTATTAGAGCATGTATCCAAACCTACACGTTTTGGTGTAAACCAAGGTTCTTCTCTGTTGGACCTGGTAATCACTCATAAGACTGAGGATATTGCCAACCTAAATATTCTTCCCCCGTAAGTGAATAGCGATCACGCTGTTTTATCATTCACGTTTAGAGCTAGCGACATGATATACGATCATGAAGTTAAGAAACTTCTTAGGCGTAGGAAAAAACACTGGAACATGTTCATCTCTACTTGCTTAGAGCAGTACAGATCCAGCTATTGTAAGATTAGAGATGCTTGTAAAGCGTCAATTAGTAGGACTAGACGGTCATATGAAAAACAATTGGTTAGGGATTGTAAATATAGTCCAAAACGGTTATTTTCGTATATAAAAAGGCAAACTCAGAGAAGTGATGGATTCCCATCACTTTTGATCCAAGAAAATCCGTTAATTTTGGCAAGAAATGATACCGAAAAAGCCGAGGCTTTATCGGAATATTTCAGTAAAGTTTTTTCTATTCATAATGAGGAACGATCACCCATTCATTTTGATTGTGGCGTCTTGTTGATGGACCCTGTAGTTATTGAAAAAGTTACTGTCTTAAGACTACTTTAGCACCTCAAACCTGATAAGTCCAATGGTCCTGATGATATTCATCCTAGGATTATGTAAGCCCTATCAGATAAAATCGCTCAACCTTTAGCGGTACTGTTTGGTATGTCCCTGCGGCAGTCCAAATTGCCCAGAGACTGGAAAGACGCGATAATCAGTCCGGTGTATAAGGCTGGGAGTAGAGATTTAGTTAGTGACTACCGACCCGTCAGCTTCACTAGTGCAGTTGTAAAACTGACGGAAAAAATTTTAGGATGGCTGTTATAAACTACGTAGAAAGACATGATATTTTGTCCAAAGAACAACATGGTTTTTGGAAAGGCCTATCATGTTTGACAAATCTTCTCATTGCAAGAGAAGATTGGGCTGAGGCAAGAGATCGCAATATTCCTGTAGATGTCATTTTCATGGATCTAAGTAAAGCCTTTGATAAGGTTTCCCATTCTGGTCTTAAATTAAAACTGAAAAGTTTTGGAATTCATTATGCAGTCATAGACTGTATAAGTGACTTTCTTCATGACAGGAGACAAAGTGTAAGAGTAAATGGAGCTCTCTCATCGCGGGAACCAGTAAAAAGTGGATTCCCCCAAAGTACAACGACTGTCTCTCATTACCTAGACCAATAACTGGTGGCGTCATCCAGGGAAGTGTATTAGGCCTACTTTTGTTTCTCATGTATATAAACGATATATGTAACATCATAAAATCTGGGAAACCATACTTATATGCTGATGATCTCAAAATAGTATACAGCTATAAGCCTGAGGTTCTAAGTGAAAGTGTACACCTGATTCAAGATGATCTCAATAACCTAACTATCTGGAGCGAAAAGTGGCAATTGCCATTTAACCTCCACAAATGCGGGATCATGCACTTTGGAAAGCACCCCTATGAACCCCAACTTTACTTAAATAAAAGTAAAGTCCAGACACTTAATTCAGTACACGATCTAGGAATAAATTACACAGGAAGCCTAAACTTTAAAGCACACACCTCCTCTATTATTTCTAAAGCCAGACGTCTAATTGGCTTTATAACGAAAAATTTCCTCACGACAGATGCTAAGCTTACCCTTTACAAAATATGTGTACGACCTTCCCTAGAATACTGATCTTTTATCTTCTCTAATATGAATACCACTGACAAAATAAGAGTAGATGTTCAAAGACGTTTTACACGCCAACTGCTAGGAAGTGACACCACTCTTGATTACACAAGTAGATGTAAGCACCTCTCTTTAGAACCTTTATGGCACCGTAGGTTAAGGAACAATCTGATATTTCTCCACAAAGTAATAAATGGACTGTCATTCCTAACCTCCTGCCCAACTATGATCAATGACCCAGACTATAGACTAAGAAACAATGCATATACACTATTTACCGAAAAACACCAAAAACAAATGCGTTGTAGGTTTTTTACAGTTCGGTATAGTTTATTGTGGAACAGGTTGCCAATACCTATCCGTAACTGTGACACCTTTACCAAATTTAAAAGGCTAATAACCCTGTTACTAAACTCTAAAGAACTTCACCAACTATTCCTTGAACTCCCGCCTACCAATGAGGCACTTTATTATGGACCGCCCAATATCTAGACGGAACAAGAATATAACGAACTCCATTGTCGTTAGTATGAATATAGCAAAACTAAAGAAAACATGCTTTATCCTTCCCCAATATTTATTGATTATTAACCATGGCCTTCCGCTCCTAACCCTCACTTTCAGTTTCCGAATCTCTCTAATAGATAAATCCAAATTATTCTTCCTAAGTGTCATGTCCTTTTATTTTTCTTATTACAAGTAGACAGATAACTCACTAATCTTATGGATGCTGACCAACTAAGGCCGATCAAAAGAAGCTCATATGTCCTAAATTCTTGTGAGTTGTTCAATGTTTTATTTTTCTTACCCTGAAAATTTTACAATATTCTCTTTCATATCCTCTGATTTGCTATTAGCCCCTACCATCTCTTAACCACATATAATCTGACTTGTCTCTTCTAACCTTTACCATTAGTTATCTTCATAGTAGTACGATATATTAAATGGATATCTAACCCATAATACAAATGCTATTACCATCTGATTTGCTTGTAACATGGAACTTGTAGAGACAGTATTTTCCAAATAAGGTCCTTGATAAAAGCAATATTCATACCGACCACAAATGTAAGAGAGCCTAACATCATAAACGGAGGGAGGGTGGCGTTACTGACCAGCAAACATGATTGTGGGGAGATAACTTCAATCCACCCGTGTCTGTAAGGCAGAACATGTTAAATTACGGCTCCTTATGTCAAGTGGAATGTCACGAAATAACGGTATTGGTGCGAACTTATCTATGCATAATACCTCTATACGTCGTGTTTAGAACGCTGAAATTGGTTCCACTTCCTACCGAGTAATCCTATTACAAGCAGGCTAGACAACTGGCTAAAAACGAAGCCTACTCCATATCCTATAAAATCTGTAAACAAAAAAAAAGAGAGTTCAAACAGCTTCGAAAAAAAAGGGAGACATCCATTTGTATCGAAAAACTGTTTTCAGCACTTTATTTCATAATTACACAATTCCATACTTCTTTCTGAACTACCTTCATTTATACAGTACATTATCCACTCATACCTTGCCCACACTTATTTTTCTTTAACACATTAGTATGTTCTTACCTAATAAATACTTCAGTAACAGACAAATAGACTAAATGGTTATACCTTAACTATTCCTCCATGAAAACTGTGTGCTCTGCTTTTCGTCCTTCCTTTTTCTTACACCTTTTTCAGCCTCCTGCAGATACTCCACCGAAAACAGAAATGGCACGGGTGACTTCGTCCTACACCGTTATTAATGCTTCCGATATTCTGGAGGGATATAAGTTCGAAACTTCTAAAAGCCCCCAACTTCGCATGTATCTATTCTCGACCATCAGTTGTATGTTGCAACGCTACCTCCATAAAGTGCGCCAAGTGTGATATTGATATTGACATGTTCCTTATGAAATCCATTTACATTCATATCTTATGAAATATCAACCCAGCTGAGTAATTTTCAACAGTGAAAATTGTAACTTCTTTAACAATTTGATCTTGCCTGTAAACCGGCATGCCTCATGTAACAATGTTATTTGAGAATAAATTATTATTATTATTTACCTAAAAATCTAGTTTTTCCGAGTCGCTCAAGGTCGTCGCGAGTTTGAATTTTCTACAACTAGGTAGTAATCGTCGTTTATATGACGCGTAGGTCGACTCTTGTTACTAACTTTTCGGTTTTATGTAGGTGGAAACCAAAGAGATTCAGCTAGAGAGAAAAATTTGAAAAAACAGAGTGAACAGAGGAAGTCTAAAGCTAGTAGTCAAAAGGATGGGAATAAGGGATTAACTTTGGAAGAAAGACGTTTGAGGTAGGAACGCTATTTGGTTAGATTGTATGTTCATACTGAACTCCAAACTTGTTATTATTTGAACATTAGAACTGTGAGTGGAAACCATAAACTAACTGAATCTAGTAAACATATTCACGAAGATTGTGAAAAACATCACATGTTGAAAGCCTTTACGGTCGATGAACACAAGGTGAGTGAAGAAGAATGTGGTACATTCAAAGACAAATTGAAAGAATTGTTTACCTTTACTCCTTGATCAACTCTACATCAGCTAACTCGTTTTGATCGATAGATGGATAAAATGTTGATAGCTCAAGACTTTGGGAAGCACCGTTAAGGTTCTTTCACCACAGCTGTCAAGGATAACTTAAATTTGATTACAGCAAGACCAAGAGTACCTATAGGGATCGCGCTACACATAAAATACAGCAGGAAAATGATGCACAAATCTCCTAAGATTGCAGTTTTATTACTTAAAAAGGACTAAATGGGACGATTGAATTTCTTCAATACATTTGCACGAAAATTCAGACACACTAGCTAAGTGAGAAGTAGACAAAGACAGAATTTTATGTAATTACTTTAGTGAGGTCTTGAAGAGTTATGGTCTAATTCGGTATCACTAAATTTATTTTTGCTACAGTATCCATATACCTAACTCGAAAATTGTAGGTATGTCATGATGTGACTACTTAACCTATGACATCTTACATGGAAGTCACATAAGGTTACAAGGGCGACCAAGCATGCATGACTGAGTCATGCCATACCGGTCAATTGTCTCCTCGTTTTCTGCTATCTACCTTCTATTGATGTTACATGTTGAAAATAAGTCTCTTCATTAGTTATACACCCAGCTTCAAAGATCGTGTTGTTAGAGACCAATACCACTATGATGAGTGTCATCCAGTGATCGACATTCATCAATGACAGTAGTAAAAATGCAAAAGATAATCTTTGTGGGATACTGGAGTTTAGCATAGTGATCTGTCCAGGTAAAGATCCAATCATCTTGACGGGAGGCCTAAGCGCCATGGTCGTTGTAGACAGTACTGTGTACGAATGGATGAAGGTCCTACATGGAATGGGAGAAAGGGACTATAAATGTGGGAGACTGACAAGTCTATGTGCTCTCTACATATTTAAAGGTCGTACTATTTTACCTTAGAAATTTATACACAAAGGTAAATGGGTTTCTTAAGACTATGCTACAGAGAAAAATACCGGTCACATCTCCATCAATAAAAAGTTCAGAAGGTCCGTAGAAGACATAGCCATAAAGGGAGGACCAAATGTAACTTTGACTAACAACTTCGTGGGATTACTGAACCGAACGAAGGGTTCATCTGGCTTCTGTGAGGATTGAGCCTTGTGTGATACTTTTAAGCATTACAAAGTACCTGAGAAGATCCACAGTGACATTAATTATGGACCACACAATCGTTTGAACCGGACATCCAATGACTAGAAAGATTCATAATGGTTTTTGAACACTTGGAGAAGGTCAAAAGATGGATGTGGGAACACTTAATGGGGAGAGCATGGCTCGGCCTTGGAGGTGTGGTCACTCTCTTTACCTCTTTCGTATTTATATAAACTATATTATTCTTTCGGTAATTGTAATTAACTGCCAGAGGCTTTTGTAAAGCAATGTGACCCTATGGCCACGACTGTGTAGGTTAAGGCAGACAGTGATATTTCAAAATCTAAGAGACTTCCTTATCTCATGGAAAACGTAGCTGTAGTGTTTTGATTCCATGTGATTTGGTTGTTTTATCTAATACAAAGCGACAGGTTCAGAATAATACAACGAGCATAGTAGGAGCTTCAGAAATAGCCCTCAACATTCATGGGGAAAAAAGCAACGTTCCGGGGTACAACACAAAGAGCACCAAAGAAATTACACTCGATGAGGAAACTATAGAAGAGGTAGAAGCCATTAAATAAATGGGTTGCATTACTGATAAACACGGAGAACCTGATACAGATGTGAGGACAAAAATTGACAAGAAAGGATAACATTTCTACATTTGAGGAGTACCTTGAAGCCGAAAATTGTTACCCGAGACTTAAGTCACAATTTCGAGCACCACCATAAAAGCAGCTCCATTGTATGGAGTTGAACTTGAACGGCTTTCAAAACCACCACCGAAATGTACATAGGTCTATGCACGGCTGCCTATATAATATATTTCGAGTCCCTTTACCATAAACCATCTGTGAAAGTCAACTGTGACAGAGAGCAAACCAGTCTGCACCTGAGGAGGAAATTAGGACGGGATAATGGAGGTCGATACAGTATATTTTGCGCAAACCGTTAGTCTACATCGAAAAACACGCCGTAACTTAAAACCCTGAGGGCGAAAGATCTCACGGAGCTGGGAGTTAGACGATGACATCAAAACCATGGATTGTACTTAGTAACAACTGGAAAGTAAGGTCCTAGATAAAATTGCTTGAAGATCCCTGATCAGAAGCCTTCGTCTCAAGAAGAAAGGTAGACTTAAGAGGTACTTAAACTATAGTCTGAAATATCATATGCACTTAACCAGTCTATGCCTAGTGAAAACCATGGCAGTTGTAGGACTAAATTTTCCAAACTTCAAATGATAAGGGATTGAAACTATTAGACCTGTTTTCAATGCCTTATCGTGAAATTTTGGAAGGCTTCAAGTCAGCTTTTTTTATTTTGAATGGACGATTCCAGTGGTATTATGTGTCATTTTTATGCTCTCTCTAAGATTGACCATCTGCTGTGTCACTTCAAAACGGTTTGGAAACCAAAGTCCATCAAACTTAGGTCTCAATCCCGCTTTTCAGATAGAGTTGTCTCAGACTGAAATTACCTACCAAAACAAGTGGTATAAGCTGCATTAGCCTGCAATTTAGAGGAGGAAAAGGGCTATCACTGTAAGACATATCGGAAGGATAAATCTGCTAACTACATTTATTATTGGAGAGTGGTACTCTAGGTATTCCTTTCCACTGGCACTTTGCACCAAGTAAAGCATGCTGACTCTCGTAGTTTTTTTTCAGAACATAAGGTATCCTGATCGTAAGACAATTCGAAGCCACGTTCAGTGTTTACCTAAGACCCCATATAGGTAAAACTCCTGCATTATCCACTCACTATGAAAAGACCAGTGATTTTTTGGAACGCCCTTGTGGAAGTGCAACGAAAACGTCAATCAAACCAAAAGGCAGTTTCTACCCACCTTGCCCACAAGCTGTATATTTATATTCAGTGAAGTATAAGAGGGTTATTGCGAAACGAACGTTATTGATCATTCCGTCTATGACCCCTTCACCGCGATGGACCATGACGACCTTCAGTAATAAGCTACATTTAAGAAGAACAACCCTCAGGATAGATGGAACACTGTCATTCCTAGAGTCTGTGAGAAGTCGAATTTCTCAAGAAACAATCCTCGGTCCTCTTTCCTTTTTACTCTATGTAAATGACTTAGTAAGTGTGGCAGTCATCCGTTCTACTCTCTGCAGATGACACAAACATTCAAGAACCCACGCAGTATGTCAGAGAGAATAATTTTACAGGATGACCTGAATCCACTGGTTGAATGGATGTGTAGGTGGTTACTAGAAGTCAACACTAAAGAGAGTGTAGTGATGCAAATAAATAACTGAAATGATTCATATCACCATACAATTTGTGGAGTTGTGTTACATAAAGTAATGGACCCTAGTGATCTAAGAGTCGTAACAAGTAACGAACTCGAAACTGCTGGTAACTGTAAGACTGCCTCTGACAAAGGCTTCAGGGTCTCACGAGATATTTGTACGTCATTTCATTATATGGAAGAAGAAATGTTTAGGGTAATACACCTAACTTCAGTGAGGCCGCAGTTGAAATATAGTATCCGCGAGGCGAGCCGTTGCTTCAAATGTCAAGCGGGTATGCAGGAACGAGTTTAAGAGCGGGGGGACCAAAACGGTGAAAGGTCTCGCTGGTCTACCCTATGGAGACAGTTAGACGTCTCAACCTATTCCCATTATCTTACTCCATTTTACAACTTATTTACTTATGTCTGTTACCCCTAGTGGAGGGGCATAGGCCGCACACCAGCATTCTCCATACAACTCTGTCCCGGGCAATCCTTTTCAGTTCTTTTCAATTAACATTCATCCTTTTCATATCTGCTTCTATTTCCCGGCATAGTGTGTTCGTTCGCCCTCCTCTTTTCCGCTTTCCTTCCGGATCCCAAGTTAGGGCTTGCCTCGGGATGCAGTTTAGCGACTTCCTCGATGTATGTCCTATCCACTTCAAACGTCTTTTCCTAATTTCCTCTTCAGCTCCAAGCTGGTTTGTCCTCTCCGATAACACGCTGTCGCTGATAGTATCCGGCCAGTGAATGCTGAGTATTTTGCACACTCAACTGTTTATAAATACTTGTACCTTCCTGACGATAGATGTAGTAGTTCTTCACGTTTCAGCTCCATACAGTAGGACTGTCTTGACGTTCGTATCGAAGATTCTGACTTTGAAATTAGTTGAGAATTGTTTTGAGTTCCATATGTTCTTCAACTGTAGAAATGAGGTTCTTGGTTTGCCAATCCTCGCCTTTACATCTGCATCCGAACCTCCTTGTTTATCAACTATGCTTCCCAGGTACATGAATGTTTCCACATCTTCCAGAGTTTCGCCATCAAGTATGACTGGGTTGGTGTTCTCCGTGTTGTATTTGAGAATCTTGATTTTTCCTTTGTATATGTTGAGGCCAATTGATGCAGAGGCTGCTGCTACATTAGTTGTCTTCGTCCGTATTTGTTCGTGGGTATGGGATAGGAGGAGGGCTAGATCATCTTCGAAGTCCAAATCGTCTAATTGATTCTGAGATGTCCATTGTATTCCAGTGTGTTCCGCTCAGATGTCGAGGTCCTCATAACCCAGTCAATCACCAGAAGAAAGAAGAAGAGGGAGAGTAGACAGCCTTGTCTGACTCCGGTCCGTACTGGAAATGCATCTGTTAGCTGTCCTCCATGCATGACTTTGCACTGTAGTCCATCGTATGAGTTCTGGATAATGTTGACAATCTTTTCAGGAACTCCATAGTGTCGAAGAAGTTTCCATAATGTTCTCTTGTGCACACTGTCAAACGCCTTCTCATAGTCAATGAAGTTGACGTATAGTGATGAGTTCCACTCAACTGATTGTTCCACGATGACCCGTAGTGTCGCAACTCGGTCTGTGCACGACCGATCCCTACGGAATCCAGCCTGTTGATCTCGACGTCAAGCGTCTACTGCGTCTTTCATCCGGTACAGCAATACTATTGAAAACTTTTCCTGGTACTGATAACAAACTGATGCCTCTGTAATTCTCACATTTGCTCAGATCTCCTTTCTTTGGTATCTTGATGAGATATCCTTCTTTCCGGTCCATTGGCACTTGTTCCTCTTCCCAAATCTTCTTGAATAGAAGGTGAAGCATATTTGCAGTTATTTCAATGTCTGACTTCAGTGCTTCTGCTGGTATATTGTCAGGTCCTGCCGCCTTCCCACTTTTGATTCGTCTGATGGCCATCTTGACTTCTTCGATCGTTGGTGGAGTGACATCTATTGGAAGGTCAGTGTGTGCTGCTTCGATGTCCAGTGGGTTCAGTGGGGTTGGTCTATTCAGCAGTTCCTCGAAGTATTCTGCCCATCTTTTCCTCTGTTCTTGAGTCTCAGTGATTGTCTTTCCTTCTTTGTCCTTGACTGGTCTCTCTTGTTTACTATATCTCCCTGCCAATTTCTTCGTTGTATCATATAGTTGTCTCATATTCCCTTCTCTTGCAGCTTTTTCCGCCGTCGTTGCTAGTTGTCCCATGTATTCCTGCTTGTCGACCTTAATGCTTTCCTTCACTTCCTTGTTTGCTTCTGCGTAGTCTGCTTGCGCCCTGACTTTCTCTGTTCGTGTTCGACTGTTGTTAATTGCTAGTTTCTTGTTCTTCCTTTCTTGAATTTTGTCCAGGGTTCCTATAGAGATCCATTCCTTATGATGATGCTTCTCAGAACCAAGAACCTCCTGACACGTTGAAGTTAGTCTTTCTTTTATCCCTTTCCAGTTGTCCTCCAAAGTAGTTTCTTCTTCTTTCAGTAGATCCTGTAGAGCTTGGAACCTGTTGTTGAGAGTTATCTCGAATTCGTTAAGTTTGTCAGTATCTCGAAGGAAGACTGTGTTGAACCTTTGTGGTGCTGTTTGTCCAGTTGTCCAGTGTTTCTTTAGCTTCAGTCTCATCCCAGCCACAACCAGGTAGTGATATGAAGCTATATCAGCTCCTCTCCTGGTTCTCATGTCTTCCCTTGACCTTCGAATTTTTGTTGATACAAATATAATCTATTATTATTATTATTGTTCACAAACACCTTGTGGGTACATAAGTGCTGTGAGCAACAATTTCGGTTTTCTTCAAAAATGCAATAATACACAATTTTCAATAATGTTAGCATTACATATGCCATGTTTGAGGAAGGTAGGAAAAGGAAAATAAAATATTAATAATAGAATAGTAATAATAATAGTAATAATAAATCAGGTTCTGCGTAATTGGCAAGAATTTTGAATTGATTTTGAAGGAGGAAAGGAAGAGACTATGGAAATAGAAGTAAAGGAGTCGCGGAATACGTTAATATCTTAACGCAGAACAAGATAAACAACTATGTATGTATAGCAAAAACGAGTAATAAAAATAAAATAAAACAGAATAAATTAATAAGTAAATAACTTATTATTGCGGTAAGATATGACGTTAAAATAAGTGTTTGTGTGTGCAGTCATAGTTTGGGGAGATGCTATGAAAGTTTCAATTAAGTGCAAAAGATAATCAATGTGTGTGAGGTGTATATACATAGTGAAGATAAAACGAGTCTGAAAAGTTGAATTCAGCGTAACACAAATTATTGTCTTAATCCAAAACTTCGTAATCTTAAGAATAATATTTATTTAAAAGGAAAAAAATGTGGTGTGGTCTGGGGAGGTTTATGTACCTTTGTGTATACGTTTGTGGGGGAATATCGTGCCGCTCATAACAAATTTGTTGAATGCATATAGTTTTTTAAATCTCCCCCCATTTTCATTTCTATCTCCTAGTCTATGTCGTCCAATTATATCTTCATATCCTGTGTTGTCCGCTCCGTTTTTAGCATTTAGATCTCCCATCAGAATGGTGAGGTCTCTTCTTGAGCAATTAGCTATGATTCATTGCAATCACTAGTAAAGCTGATCTTTATCGTCGTCGTTGCTATCGTTGGTGGGTGCATAACAATGAATAACATCCATTGTGATCGCCTCCTTCTTTGTTTTGAACGATGCTTTGACTATCCTGGATCCATGAGACTCCCATCCTATGAGTGCATTTCATGCTTCTCCGGAGCAACTACCTGAGTGTGTGGAGCATTTTTCCCCTCGTGACCGGAGTACAGCAGCATCTCTCCCGTACCTAGCCTTTGTTGTCCAGCTTGTGTCCAACGGCTTTCGCTGACTCCGAGTACTGCCAATTTGTATCTCCTCATTTCCGTCGCTATTTAACTGACCTTTTCGGTCTCTCACATTGTTCGGACGTTCCATGTACCTATAAAAACTGTTGCTCCGGTTGTTAGCCGAAAAATCTCGTCTTCCATCATGAGGCGTCATAATTCTTCCTCTAACTCCCAGGATAGAGTTTAAATGGTTTCAGTTATTTTTTCTGGTTAGCGTTTTTTAGCGATTTAGTTTTTCTACGGGATGGGGTCTCTAACCCCATGCCCACACCCCTTCCTTTAGCCGGGCTTGGGACCGGCAGTAACTCTAAGAGAGCTATTGGCGGAGTCCCCAGGCTACAAGATGATCAGATACTGGTTAACCGTATACTGGACAACGAATTCGGTAATAACAAGTCTTATTTTCTTCTTTTAATCTCGGACTGATCATATGAGAGGATATTCTAAGGAGGTTCAAAAGCCGAGATAAAATCGTTTACGTCTGGAGTTCCGTTTCTCTCACTGAGTAGTTAATTACTGGGAATCTTTGCTAGACTACATAATATCAGCACCTGATGATGTATTCAAAGTGAGATCGGACCTTCACGGCATTACGAATTGCAAGGATTAGTAGAGATCGATTGACCTTCGAACTTCATTACTGAAGACTGAAATGTTGAACGTGTTGTTTAGAGGCGCGTGAACGTTTCATGGTCGAAAGCTGACAGTAGTCCCTCTAAGGACTTGGTTAGTATATTGGCTTTCCTTCAACGCTGGGAGTGTTGGTGGGTAAGCATTGTTAAGGCTTAGGAAGTTTTGGTTAACTGACTCAAATACAAGCGATGGATAGTTGTTATTTTTCGATGTCTTGGTAATTAGATCTAACTACCACCATGATAATATGCATACCCTAAATGTACCACAGATTTGTCTCGCGTGTATTATATTAAGGACTTACATTGGTTTTTATATGTCACACTCCGGTATGTATTCTCTCATTGTAAAAAAGCGTTGAAATGCCAAGGAGTGACATGTTTTTGTAATAGGTTGGTTGGAATGATCGTAATTTTGTGGGATTAGACGCTGACGATGGTCGGCCAATCAGTATGTAAAACGTAAAGTTAAATACAGGAAATACGCGGAGCTACTTAACAATTAGTCCTACTTCAGATGTCCACTTGTTTTGACCCAAGATCAAAGATTATAGTTAGTAGAAAATATTTCTTTTCTCTTGATTTTTCAATTAGCCTACTAAGTCCTGTGAGCTATTTTGTCTATTTCAAAGGAAAAGTAGATTAAGTTGGAGGTTTTCTGGCGTCCTGAGTACTACTATGGAGTCTGGTGAGACCATAATTTATGGACGACCTTCGAGCGATCCTAAAAACACCTTGAGAATGTCCACGTACATACTACAGCCAAATCAGGGTTATAAACCAGTGTGAGGAATTAAGATTACTTACAGTTGATGGTTAGGGTTAGCAATTAGATTTGAGGTTTTCATCACGAACTAACATCGGCTGTTATGCCAAAACTCTATTTAGCCAAATGGATGAATCAATTTCGCTCTAAAATTCAAGACCTGTTGTCGTAAATCTGATTTGTTCGTTCATAAATTATAGTCTCGCCTGAAGTATGATAGTTTATGACAACGTGGCTTAATTTCCGAACTTATCCCTAATAATATCATCTCGGAAATTACACATACAGCAGTTCTCTAAATATGTTTTGGGAGGTTCCAGTTTACTTTAAAACAGTTTTAGCCTATACACGTTTCGTAGTTTAGATCTTACCAGTGCCGTATATGTTAGTATTTTCCTGTGAATGTGCCCTTAGAGGCTCATAGCGTCATACTGCTTTGATATTATTTTAGCTATAGCTTACACTAAGTTCTTATTCATTGTGAGTATAGACTAAATGATGAGGTAATCGCCAATTTCGAAGTAACATGTACTGCTTCCTGTCATGTATTGATTGCCTAAACTATTTAAGGGCATTTTTTGCTGTCTACCAACCTAAACTTTAATCACTGAGACATTATAAGTAGAACTTTCAGCTTTTGGTAGGCTTTCGTCCAGTCCTAAGTTATCTTGTGTCCTGGGGGAGTGTAAAGAGCCGTATATAAAATTATCTGGAAGAGAAAAAGTAATTCGGCGACTCAGTAAACGCATAGAATGCACTTACATGTAATAACGAAGGCAATGGACAATAATCAGAAATAACGTAAGGGTGAGATTAAGACAATCTGATAATCGGAGCTAAGAGTTGATAGCGTACAGCTCCAAACACTTTATACATAGTCTTATCAAATTAGTCAGACAGTCGCTATAAACAGGATCATCTAATGGTACGTTCGGAATTAATTGAAGCAAAAGACATGCTCTATCAAGCGTTCTTGTGCCCTGTTATTATTTTTCTTAAAGTAGGCGTTTTGGTCAGCTCGGGACCTTGGATAAAATATGAAACATATTTATAATTTGAATTCAAATAGCTGAGTTCACCATAATTTTGGGTCCTGTGTTTAAAGTGGTCCTATTTATTTGTACAAGATTAGTTTTATTCGGGGAGTAACCTATAGTCATGATTTTGTGAAATTAATATATTAATCACCTAATATGCAACCAGCTGTTGTCTTGTGATATTTGTTATGTTACAGATTACATATGAAAGATAAACTGTTCAACGGCTTCAATCAAATAAACTTTCAAATAAACTCATTCCGATACTTTAGTAGTCGATTGTCCCGTCATCTTATGATGCATGCTGAATAAATATCCTGAAATTTTTTACATATACAAAAGCTGGTTGTTTTTCGTTGCCTTATTAGAAGTAATAACACTAAACAACTTAACAAATCCGTTATTTTATAGTCAGTAAAAGATGTGCATGTAATCAAACAGAGTTACATAAAAAATATAGAGGAACCATAAATGGATAAATAAAAATAACTATATGTTACATTCCATTTACACCGGTGAAAGTTTGTAATTAAACACTTATGTTAAGCGTTTTTAAGATTTTATGTTTAAACTATGTTCTAAGCGTAAAGGGTTGTAATTCTATTTTACTCCTATTGATTTTAGTACTGTAGAAATGACGGATGTAGTAGAAGCTCGAAGATGTTTTGGGTGTCGTGTTACATTCGAGACAGATGACGAATTTTGGCATCATATATTAAATGTGGATTGTAGTAGTTCGATAAGCTCACCGAGTTTGAGTAAAGATGTATCTTTACCTTGTTCAAGCCAAAATGATAATAGACTGTTAAAAAGTACGGCAACAGATGATTTGTGTTTTTGTGGTCTGTGTGACAAATGGTTTGCATCAAAGCCACAGTTCCTCGAACATTTTTCATCCGTAGAACATGAGCAGAAATCCAAATTAACTGCCAAAGTTCCTTCTAATGACGATGTCGGTACAGTTAGCGAGAATATTCAGTCACGCTTGTTTTGCGATATTTGCCAAATAAATTTGTCGTCTGTTCAAGCCAAAGAGGCTCATCTTGCTGGTAAGAAGCATAATAAGATGTGTGGTCGTCAGTTGAGCTCCGTAAACACACAAAGGGAATCGCATGTCACTCTAGAAAAGGGGCCCACAGGTAATCAAGAAGTTTTAGAAAGATTGGTGGGAGATTACGGTCAGTCATCATCTATGAGTTCCGACAATTCTCACTCATCTGATAAAAATACCAGTAATGTCGTTCCTCAGTTTCGTACTGATGATGGCAACGATATTATACATTTACTGCGTCGACTCTGTTTGACGCAAATACTATCACTTTTATTGAGTGTAAACGGGGATTCATCGGCACACGTAGAAAGCAGTTGTAACAATGCACAGTCAAAATATTCTTTAAAAGAGAAAGATCTACTTGAATTGACGAGAACAGTATGTAAAGAAGAATTACGCGCTATACTTCCACAGTCTTTACAACATGTTATTTCTTCTCAGACAAAAAACGCAAATGACTAAAGTTGCTGTAGGTTATTCTTACTGGTGTCAATTTCAGTACAATCGTTTATCTCATTCATAATTTTTATAAAGAGACAACTACTTACTTTCTAGGAAATATATTTTCTCTACCAGTTTTAGAAGCTACTGTTTTTCTAACAAATACACAAATTATTTTTATTTGTACTTAATGTATTTCAGATTTAAGTTGATCGCATTCTACATTAATTTCTTGCTACTAATTATTTATTTCCATTTTTACCTTCCGTATTCTTGATTCAAGTATTCTGTTTGCGATCAGTTGACTCTACGGCGTTTTTGTGGAAGTGATAATGAGAAGACATGGTTTGGGGATAAAGACTACCTGTTGATATATGAGTTACATTTTAGGCAGTTGTTAACGATATAAATATTTAGTTTGAAAACCCTTAAGTGCTTGGAGATCAGATTTTCTCTGTAACTGTAAATTAGAAACTCAGAATAAGTTAAATGCATTTCAACTTCGCTTGGCGGGACCGCCTTCATATGCTATGATAATATGTATACGGGGTTATAAATGCAAAGGATAAGAATGGTTATTTCTCGTCTTCATCCTATGGTATTTAAACATTGGAATTAAAAGTAAAGTTCCATGAACTTTAAAACACTCAGTGTGATAGATGAAGATTGTCTGTGTATTCAGAGTCGTAATTCAAAAGGAGTTAGGACATGTTAATGCACTATAAGTAGACACTGTTTGGTATGTTTGTGTAAATTTTTATAAAACGTTTGGAATGAGAAAATTGGTGTATCCGAGTCAATGGATACCAACAATTTAAAAATACATCATAAAATGGTTAAAAGTTGATTGCATACGAACTTTATCTCAGAAGCCTAGTAATAAGTAGAAAATATGCCAATTTATTAAATTAAAATATAATTAGTCACTTTAGTCTTGTGCAACTATGACATTTTGTGATCACGAATCTAGTCATCCTTACTCAAGGTCAGGCAGTTTGTGGAGTTGTCACAAAAGAATTATTAATATTTGCACTCTGGATCTCTGTTCATGGTATTTATTTTGCATAACTAGTTTGATTGATCCCCATTGTACTGTTAATCACATTTCATAGTACATTAATGTTTTCATGTGGCTTTATTTTTTAACTAGCTTGAAAGGGAATTTCAATAATTTGACAGGTTTGATAAGATTTCGCTAACTTACATGACCTGTATTACAGTCAGAATAATTGAGTATATTAAAGGACTAATTGAATGCCTAGTTGCCTGCTAAAAAATTCTGTGTCGAAAATAAAGTTTGGTTGAGTAAAAGTACGTATCTAGACTAAAGATTTCGATCGAAACATTTTTCTCCATCTGTTGCGCTAAATTAAACCAAGGAAATATCTTGAACTTGCTAATCAGACTAATACGATATAGTACATGATAAATCAGTGACTAAACATCAATTTACCCAATGTGGATTTTTATAGCGTAGACCTATATAATAGGACATGGTACTAGGTACTTTGAGATTGTAGGAAAACGCATTGTGAACCTGAAGAAGGGTTACAACAGTTGACGACCATGATCACCACAGGACTTGACATGAGTGTATGCCGGTTCCATTTGAGCGAGCTCCAGCGAGAAATCTTTCATTTCCTGGTGCTGTACAGAGCAACAGTTAATGACTTAGCTCTCTCTCATGAACAGTCTGTTCCTAAGTTATTCCCAACTGTTTCGCTATCGGACAGTATTGAACATTGAAATAAGCAATAGATGGTCATGCATAGTATATTCTCAGATTGGCGTATTATGTTGAGAATCACAACCTTATTAATAGATTTGCTATCTTTGCCTGGTACCCTACACGGGACTTCAACTTTATTTCCTCAGTACTTCCACCATAAGCGAACGGTGCTGTAAAGACATAGCTAAATACTTACAGCCTACTCATGTATTGTACTCTCGCACGTCATATTTTGTCATCGTAAAGCAATACGGCGGTGTTGCTTGGCATTTTTGCTCCTTGATTAGCCGATGGACACTACGTCGGTGTAGATGGTGCGATTTAGTGGGAACCAAGTGGGTGGGCTGTATCTGTGCCAAAGTTTTATCAGTCACAGACCGATCAGGGCTAGTGAGACTTCTAGTACAGATATACAGACCAATACAAATGACGCGCTGATATGTGAAACGCAGATATATCGCGAACTGCTATTTATCCAAATTAGGAATGTTCCAAATGGTATGAACGCGTCTCAACTATCATAAATATGATACAATTAATACAAATACACTAATAATAATGGTTCAATGACCCTCAATTACAACAAAAGCGGAATAACGGCCAAGGGAAATTGAACAAATTTTTTAAATTTTGGATAATACAAAGAAATAAAACTAATCCCGTTGAGTCTAGAACTTCGACAAGACACAATCAAGAACTCTAATTTGAAGTACGTAGTATGATGTGTCTGTTGTAGCTTCCTCTTTTGGTCTTCTATGACATGTTGGTATTTGCGGATCTTGTAATGTGCGTCCGTTATCATTAGATGAACCATTTTTCTTCCACTTTGCTCAGCTATTTTCCATCCTAATGGGCAGTTGATTGGAGGTCTGTATCTTACACTTGTTGGTAGAACATGCATGTTCTACCAACAAGTATGGTGTATTATTATTATAGGTTTAAAACACGACATAAAATATTTAACTATAAAGTTAATGTATTGATCGTTTACCACAAAGACAACTTGGGTGAGTGTTCCTTATGGTCGGAAGACAGGGCTAAGTGACTATGATTAAGTTTCATGATTGTGGAAGTCATTCGTAGAAAAACTAACCAGTCAAGACAGTAAGAAGCAAACATTCATAATAAAGTTAATGACTCATGGAGGGATATGTCAATTGCAAGTGAGAAGGGTGAGTCACTGTTTTGGAAGACTGTAATAATCAGAAGTATTTGAATTATAGTATAAACTAGTAATCCCAGCAATAACGCAATTTAATCAAGAAGTATTAGATAAGCACGAACGATTGTACTGTATTTGGAACTCAAAATCAAAACAGTCATCAATACAAGGGAATCGTTGGTTCACTCAAACACCACAGCTCAAAATGGTGTGTCTGTAATCGATTGTACGTCTTCTTAAGTTCATCCTACATTTTTTCGGAAGTCAGTCACAACGTAGAACTTCGTACGTACGTACATCAGTTCCAGTTGCCATACCAAATTAGCACAGAGATGAAGTTGTCGATTCAAATCCTATATTGGTAGAAGTAGTAAGAGTATAAACATTATGTGAAAGCTTAGGGTTTGAAGATGTTATTGAAGGAGTATAATCCAGTGAAATAAATTTGGAAAGAGAAAAAGAATAGGGACATGAAGAATTCAAAAGGTTAGAATTTGGTAGAACACAAGGAGTAGATGCACCTTCGGAAGTGTATTGAATATAGACTCTGTATTAGCTAGAATGCACTCGTTAGTATTAGAATTATAGCCGAAATTGGAACAGACTCACCTGTGTTCAGGGATTGTATTTGATCAACGTGTCGGTTGTGTATACTCAAGTCATTGATATCTAGAATTCGCACCATAGATTTTCCAGCATTCTTCACCACGACCCCCGTGGCTGGTCGAAGATCATCCCCACGATATTATGTAACTTCTGCAGACTCCAAACACCTCATATTCGAACGGAGAATTCCTTTTAATAGCTTTGATAAATTTTTTTTCGTCACAGAATGTTTAGCATTTCTATATTTCAGTAAAAATGTATCTACTCCCCTCTCCAGTTCACTAAATGTTGAAGCAGCAATAGAATAAATAGCAATTTTCAATGTCCTGACAAAGTTTTCTGCCTGACCATTAGAACAAGGGTGTCTGGGGGCAGTAAACAGATATCTGCACCCTATACTATTCGACAAATTAGTGACTGAATCCGCAGCAAAATGAGAGCCACTATCAGTCACTAACACCATGGGAACCCCTTCTCGACTTAACACCTTCCTCAATGCTTGGATTGTGGAAAAAACTTCAGGCCACTTAGAAAAAGAATCAATAACTACAAGTGCATAGTATTTGCTAAGAAATGGACCACAATAGTCTGCATGGATTTTCTGCCAGGCCTCAGACGATATTGGCCATGGAGTCCACTTCGAAGGCTGACTTTTTAGCTTATGACATTTCTCACAATCGTTCGCTGTACGACATATATCTGCATTTATCTCTGGCCACTCACCAATATGTGAGTCTTGCCGGGAACTTCATTTTCCCAACACCTAGATATCCACTATTAAGATCAAGGACAGGTTTGCATAATGAATGAGGAACAACAAACCGATCTTGTAATGATTGTCGAGAAATGTAGTCAACGTGTTGAGTTTGTTTAGCACTCCTGTGCTGAACTGTATAGTCATAGGCACTCTAAGCAATACTCCATCGTTGAACCATAGCTGCTGAGGAACGTGCTAAGGATTTTTCAGGATGATAAATGAACTTTAAAGCTTCATGATCAGTAACAATGGTAAACTCCTTTCCAAATAAATATTTATGAAGCCTTTTAACAACCCAAAATACAGCTAGTTCTCGTTGAGTTTGCGAATAACCTTGTTTAGTAACAGTAAGTTTGTGTAAAACATAAATAACTAGCGCCAAAACTGCATCAATACCCACAGTAATAGATACAGAATGTACACTGGGTGAGTAAGTTCGAAGAATAGCATCACTTTGAAGAAACTTTAGCAGACTTCGTAAGCATGACTCTTGTTTCTCACCCCATTTGAACGAATCGGATGTCAAAATATTAAATAAACCGTTGACACGACAAGAAAAATTAGGAATAAGACGAGGATAGTACTGAAGAGCACCCACTAGTGAACGTAATTCGGTGAGATTTTTGGGAGTCGGTGTATTTGTCAGTGGAGCTAGTCGTTTCATATCTGGTCTAAAACCATTACCATCAACTATGTATTCAAGGCATTCAAATTAGATACACAAAATGAACACTTATTTGGATTCACTGTAATATTTTTCTCAATTAAACGACGCAATAAAGCAATAAGTCTCTGGTCATGAACTACTTTATCAGCTCCATTAACGATGAACTCATCTTGGTAAACTTCAATATCACTGACTACCTTATTCATAACTTCCTGAAATATGGCTGGAGAACAACTAAGACCAAATGGAATGAAGTTGTATCTAAACAAACCAAAAGAAATGTTAATTGTTGTGAAAATAGATGAAGATTGATCTAAAGGAATTTGAAGATTTAGAATATCTACAGCCTCCATCGTCGTGCATATTTGCCTCAACAAACGGGAGTTCAGTGTTAATCTATAATCACCACATATTCTAGGGGTCTTGCCATCCGACTTCAATGGCGTAACAATATGAGTAACACATGCTGAGGACTGAATCGGTTTAATTATACCTTTCGCACACAAATTGTTCAGTGACTTATGTACTGCTTCTCGAAGACCATAAAGAATTATTCGTCTTTTAAGAAAGACCGGATCACCCTGTACTTAAAGTTTTATTGGCTGAATTTTCATACCTCCACTACACTTGGCACACACAGCTATCAAATCTTTAAGTAAATCATCAGAATTCTCTGTAGAAATCAGTGAAGAAAATTCCACCTTCAGCCTTTTCAGAATTTTTTAAACCCAGTATTGACATTCCTGTTTCACTAACTAAAAATTCACAAGGTATATATGAAGAATTATCATCTCTTATTAGCAATTCACAACATCCTCGTATGGGCAGTCTGTATCAAGTAATCCCCAGTACTGAGACCTCAGTAGATCTTACCATAACATTAGGATCTAAAGATTCAAGTTCTTGAATGAAATAATGGACTCTATACTACCTGTGTCCATAATGAAGTCGTGAAATGAACCAAGGGATGTATATAATCGCTTTTGAATATGAACATTCCCTTTCGAAGTGCTGGATTAAGATAAATGATCATTAGGAACAGCCGAATTATTTGGATTTAGGTTACAAGACTTAGTAATACTTGAAGTAAAGTGAACAGCAGTTTTGGGTAGGACTAAACTATACTGCCGACCTTTGAACGAATCTTAAACGACCTTGAGAAATATTAGCCAATCAGAAGACAGTTAGTGTACAGTAAAAATTTATTATACAAAACCAAAGAATTAAAGTGGAACCTCTTCTTTTACATGAGTCAAAAACTTCTCAAAGTCAGATATAGGTTAAGAAGTTCTAAAATCATAGTACATACGGTACATGAACACATCCATATGGCTCCGAACTTAGCGCCGTGACCTTGAAAACCCACGAAAGCTTCTGATTGGTTCGGCAGTATGGTTTAGTCCTACCGAATCACCTTTCATATTCCCACGAGAATAGAAATCATGATTAAACAAACGCAAATTCGATCGACCCTGAGATTGTATTTCATCAGGACGACTGAGCAAAGTAATACAAATTTTCATCAATTGAATATCTAGTTCATTCACTGCTTCGTAGTTAATACATACAGTTCTAGTATCTTGAAAGGAACAGTTCGGCATTCTTAACAGCTCTTTTTCCAGACTTGGTATGCTAAATCCTGCAATTAATCGATCTCATCTATACGTGAAGTTGACCACTAAAATTGCATTTGGCAGCTTGTCTTTTCAATTCAAGGATGAATTTCCTAACCTTTTGGTTATTTTGACAAATCATCTTATGAAATTTTACTCTCTCATGATATTCAAAACTGGTGCACTTTACATGATTTAATAGTAGTTCCTTAAGAGTTGTACAAGGGAGTAAGATAGGCTTTTCAGGATATTCAGTAATAAGGATAGGAGATCTATTGGCCTATTTTATTCCTTGCAGTTTGTTATACCGTGGAGGTCCAATCTCGTCTTGAATATATCAACAGAAAGTGCTGATATAACGTGTTCTGGTAAAGAATTCCAGTAATTCACTACTCGCTGCGAGAATCGAAACTCCAGACGTAGACGATTTGATCTCGGCGTTTGGACTTTCTTCGAATGTCCTCTCAAATGATCAGCCCTAGATGGGAGGAAAAGGTAGGACATGTTAGTACCAAGGTCATCGTTCAGAATACGATATGCCAATATTAGATCACCTCATATTCGCCGGTAAGATAACGGGATTAAGCTGAGGTGTCTCAGTCTGTCTTCATAAGATAGGCCGGATAGACCTTTTACCATTTTTGTCCCGCGGCGTTGGACTTGTTCCAACATATCCACCTCATATTTGAAACAAGGGCTCGCTGCTTGAGTCCCATATTCCAAATGTGGTCGTACGAATGTTGCTTATAATAATCTAAACATTTCCTCATCCAGATACCGGAAAGATCTACGAATAGACCATAATACCCTCTAGCCTTTCTTTGCAGCAGCCTTACAGTGGCTGGTTGTTTTGAGATCATTGCTTAGTATGACTTCTAAATCTTCATAGTTTCCTACTTTGGGTAACACAAATCCACATATTGTGTAGTAATACGAATCATCGTAGTTATTTATTTGCATCACTACACTTTTGTTAGGATTAACTTTTAGTGACCACCCGTTCATCCATGTCACTAATGAGTTGAGATCTTCCTGTAACACTATTCTGTCTGACATGCTATATGTGGGTCTCCAAATCTTTATGTCATCGGCGAAGAGTAGGACGGATGACTTAGCTACAGTTGGTAATTCATTTAGATAAAGTAAAAAGAGATGACCGAGGATTGTGCCTTGGGGGAATCCTTTTTTTCCTGATTCCCACGATGAGTGAGCTCTTTAGGTTCATCGCGTGTCTGCCCGATTGTGTAATAGATGTAGACTGTACAATCTGATTCCTGGAATCGCATACAATCATCGTGTCAGTTGTGTAGTGAAACCACTGATATCTAGAATTTGCATCATAAACTTTCCAACACTATCCTCCCCCACGAAATAATGCATTATCTTCTCATACCTCACGCTTCGAGTATTATATATGAGTATTTGGGGATACACGCAGACACGTAATTTGAGGTATCCTATCATGTGAACTTGACTAGCATGAAAATTATGATTCATATTCTTTTTGTTATTCGTATTAAAATACACAGATAAATATGCAATAATATGTGTAGTTAGCACATATGATTCATCTGGACTTGATTTACGTGCGAAGCAATCAAATGGAAAACATGCATCTGCCTCATACTGATTAGGATAACCTTGAAATTGATTTGGACTTTCTGTCCGTACAAACTTCATATCTATGCAAACTGGTTCTCCGACTGCTTCGAGAAAACTTGTTATCCCATCTGACTATGGTGTTTATATGAACTAATGATTTCGTGGTATTGGTGACTGTTTTGATTTTGAATTCCAAATACAGTACAATCGTTCATGCTCCTCTAATACCTCTTGATTAAATTGGGTTATTGCTAGGATTATTAGTTCATACTATAATTCAAATACTCTTAAACATCATACTGACTAATCATACCACTGACTAGGGATTCTACCCGACTCATATTGGTTTGAAGAATATCCAATATCTGATACAATAAGATCACAAATATGACTAGAGTTCGATTTTATCAGGAATGTATTTTGTCACATTCATTAATGATATATCTAGAGATAAATTCATTGTGACGACGAATAATATTCGATATGACATCAGGAGTTTTTTTCTGAAATATTTTCCCCAAATTTCATACGAACTTTACTAGAGAATAGTAGGTCATTAGAAAAATCAGCATCTACCAAAACTGAATCCGGTTTTTGATCATGAGTTGACTTATTTAACATGTTATTCTCAGAGTTGTAAGAAATTTCCTCAGAAATATGTGAATCATCATGACAAACCACATCTGGTACAGTAACACGAGAAATCTGATGAGAAGTTGGTTGATTAGAAATATTTGTCTGACTGCGATTCTGGGTTTAGTTCAGCTCTGGAATGCTATCTGACGTTATACCGCTTCTAGAAGTCTTGGATAAAGATAAATGATCATTAGAAACATCCAACTTAGTAAAATCATAAATTATAGTATTACTTTCGGCTAAATGAATCATAGTATTACAAGCTGACTTAGTGTGTCCAGTTTTACCACATTTAAAGCATTTAGAATTACGAAATGCAAGGGAATTTCATGGGTGAAACTTGCCACAGAATAAGCATGCACCAAACTTGCGCTCATCTTCTTGAACTGTTTCACAACTCATCACTGAATTGTTATTTGATAAACCTTGATTGCATATTGGACTGCGACGACGTAGTAAAGCAGTGGAATTCCTGATATCCTGGCACTTCATTTCATCAAATTTTTCGTCTTAGCGCATTCAAAATTTGTATACTTTACATGGTCTAGCAGTTGATTGAGTGTTGCATAACAGAGTTAAATCAGTTTGTCTGGAAATGCTAAAGTCTTTACAAGGCTGTATGCTTCTTTTCCGATTAGTGTAAGGAAATGGGTCACAAGAGTAACATCCTTAACGTCTTTCTTGGTCATAGCCCAGACTTCAAACCTTTCCATGTAATCCCCAAAAGCATCAGAATTTGAACGTATGTCCAACCGTTCCATCACAGGCTCCATTGCGACGCTAATGTTATGTTTGAGAGCATTTGCATTATAGTATGAACTAGTAATTCCAGCAATAACGCAATTTAATCAAGAAGTATTAGATGAGCACAAACTAATGTATTGTATTTGGAATTCAAAATCAAGCTTTCATCAATACAAAAGAATCATTGGTTCATTAAAAGACCACAGTATTATCTTGGATATTGACGTTCCACGAGATGGAACTTCACTGTTCATTACTGGCGTCAAGTAATATTCTCAGCTGATGCCAATATTACCTGTCGTACAAGGACAGCACGTTGTTTGTCTAACTTTTTGAGTTGATCATACGATGTTACACTGCTAGGTCAGTTTGTATTACGTTCAATTATATATAGAATTCCCCAGTGATTTTTGGTGAAAATGTTTTTGTCAACTATGTATACCACGTGTCAATTAGGTTAGACTGCAGCACCTAGGTAAGCAGGAGAACCTAGCATAATATGAGGGTAGCAGACGTTCATGAAACCAAATACTGGACTTCTGTCATCGATTCCTGGCATATACATTATTTTTATACTCGATGTTTAAGGACAAATATGCCAAGTAAGAACTATAATACAAATGTTCCTGAATATACATACTCAAGTAGTTGAATTAACTAGCATATTCAATATAATGGGACTGAGCAGGCACACGTAGACCTAAGTGATAATAGTATTAGGATAACATCAGAATCAGACCTTTCTGTAATCGGAGTTGATTTATATTGACACTGACAATAGAATTTCCAACAATTGTACCATAGTAAAATGGATCTAGGATTGTATAAGACTGGTTTAATAAATAATATAATATATTTCTGCAAGGGCAGGTATTGGAATGAAGTCAAACTGTCCAGAGTGTCAAGTAGTCAGCGTATTTTTAGTATCTATACATTACTATAATAGTAGGATATGATTAAGACATTGATAGATATGTGGTTGACCAAACAGTAACATTCGAAGGATTTACGTAAAACGCATTCGAATTAGTCGCACAACTGAGCACAAGTTATTCAGAAGAGCCGAATCAATGCATTCGAGTCACGTGCTAAATCAGATGTCTTATTCCAAAACGAGTATACAATTATTTCAATTTTAAGTGTCTGTATTAAAAAAGTAAATACTGAGATTAATTATTCTTTCCGTGTCATAATTAGCGTTACTAGGATGTGCCTATTTGTACCAGTCTGCCACGCATTAGACTGCGATTGCATTCGTAGACTAACATAAGTAAACACTTCATTGTATTATGTATTAAGGAGGGAGGGTGGCGTTACTGACCAGCAAACATGATTGTGGGGAGATAACTTCAATCCACCCGTGTCTGTAAGGCAGAACATGTTAAATTACGGCTCCTTATGTCAAGTGGAATGTCACGAAATAACGGTATTGGTGCGAACTTATCTATGCATAATACCTCTATACGTCGTGTTTAGAACGCTGAAATTGGTTCCACTTCCTACCGAGTAATCCTATTACAAGCAGGCTAGACAACTGGCTAAAAACGAAGCCTACTCCATATCCTATAAAATCTAAAAACAAAAAAAGAGTTCAAATAGCTTCGAAAAAGGGAGACATCCATTTGTATCGAAAAACTGTTTTCACCACTCTATTTTATAATTGCACATAATTCCATACTTCTTTCTGAACTACCTTCATTTATATAGTACATTATCCACTCATACCTTGCCCACACATATTTTTCTTTGACACATTAGTATTCTCTTGCCTAATAAGTACTTCATTAACAGACAAATAGACTAAATGGTTATACCTTAACTATTCCTATATGAATATTGTGTGGTCTGCTTTTCGTCCTTCCTTTTTTTACACCTTTTTCAGCCCCCTGGAGATACCCCACTGAAAACATATATGGCACGGGCGACTTCGTCCTACACCGTTATTAAAGCCTCATATTCCAGAGGGATATAAGTTCGAAGCTTCTAAAAGCCCCCAACTTCGCATGTATCTATTCTCGACCATCAGCTGTATGTTGCAACGTTACCCTCATAAAGTGCGTCAAGTGTGATATTGACATGTTTCTTACGAAATCCATTTACATTCATAACTTATAAAATATCAACCCAGCTGAGTAATTTTCAACAGTGAAAATTGTAACTTCTTTAACAATTTGATCTTGCCTGTAAACCGGCATACCTCATGTAACAATCTGTTATTTGAGAATAAATTATTATTATTATTTCGAGAACACGAATACTGTAACCAAAATACATATTGAGCAGGCTTCAGTAAGTATTTGATCGCTCATTGTTCTATTCAGAGATCATAGTGGAAAGCTGAGATGACGGCCCGCGGGTGAACTTGAGGAAGCTCTAAGAAGCTCAGAAAGGGCCAAAGAAATCTCATCCAATCACCTTTTGGAAAAACATTCCAGAATATCGATGTGTAGCTTCCCTATTTGACAGATGCTAAAATCCACTGTAAGCGGATTAGATGACTGTAATGGCGATTTCGCTTTTACCAAAAACTATAATTACCTCGGAGTTTTGTTCCATATTTGAAACTGTTTGGAACAGACTTTCTCCTCACTTGTCTTCTGTCTTCTCATTTACAACTGCGTAACTTTTGAAAGTGATTTTTTCGTTAACCCGTCCCCATTCTCATTAAAAACATGCTTCCACAATATCCACATTATTTCAAATGAATATTCGATTGTATACATTTTTCTTATTGTAGTAAGTAAATCCCCAAAGTAAATAGCTCTGTAAGTATTCGACATTGGATGCTGGCCATATTAGTTTTAATGGACTCACCTGGCTGAAGGCGCTCTGTCATGCATCCGCACTACACCACGAGTGGAAACGCCATGCTCAACATCTCAGTCTAGATCAGTCACTCCTCGATATGTTGATAATCTATCAAATATATCTTCGAACCTCCTCGCTTCTAACTTTTGATTTCACTGGGTAGACAAGATTCATAGTAGGAGGTGTTGCTGGGTAGAGCGTTGTCAAACTCCAAATACCTGTGGCATCATCAACCATTAGGTAGGCGGAGCTACGCAGTCCTCCAAGCAACTAGTTAGCTTAGATCATATAATTCCCGATACACCAGTCTTTTTCCTAATACATCTCCAAAATCCTTCCCCCCTGACATTTTTACTGAGTATGGGATCCCTAATCATAAAGGTTTTGCAGACAACAACGTTACCAAGCAATGAATATCCATGATACCCTTGGTTTCTTCCATTCCATCCACAACCACTTACTTATTTGTTTCAATTTCAGTTTGGAAAGGACAGGAGGCCTGATGGCCTGTGTTGGTCCTGGCAATGATGTTCTCCGAGTTGATCCAACTTTCTTTTGAAAGAGTCGACGGATGGAGCCTCAACCACTTGCTGAGGTAATGAATTTCACTCGTTGATGATTCGATAGGAAAGTCGATAGTCAGCTGACAAGTAATTCGTTCTGGGCTTCCGTAATTTTGGAAGACAAGAAAAATGACGGCATATCAGGTGCAAATTTATCACTAAGCAATTTGAAAACTGTAATCAAGTCGCCTCTGATTCTTCGATATGACAGCGGGAAAAGGTTTAGCTTGGTTAATCTAGTATCATACGGGAGCTTCGCTATTCCGGGAATCAGCCTAGTTGCTGTTCTCTGAATCTTTACTGTCTTTTTTAAGCAGGGGCTAGCCGCTTGTATGCAGTACTCAAGTTTAGGGCGCACAAATACTGTATACAAAGAGAAAAACTTTTTAGCATCGATATGACTAAAAGCCCTACGTATGGACCATAAAGTTCTAAAACCTTTAGCGGCTATTACACGGCAGTGTGCAGTAGTCTTTAAGTCTTGACTAACGATGACTCCTAAGTCATTGTGTGTCTGGACAATAGGTAGCTCGGTGTTACTCATCGTGTATGTATCTGTACCCTGATGGCCAATATGCATCACAATACATTTGGAGGTGTTTATCGGCAATTGCCAGGTTTGGGACCATTCAGATAATTTCTCCAGGTCATTTTGGGGTTCTAAGCTATCACCCTTACTCTCTACCTCTCTCCATATCTTGACATCATCAGCATAGAGCAAGACTGGTGACGATGGTAGACGAGGGAGGTCATTTACGTACAAGCGGAATAACACTGGCCCCAAAACTGTACCCTGGGGGACTCCACTAAGCACAATTTCCCGGCTGAACAACGTGGAGTTCACCCGTACTCTTTGTTGACGCCCGAATAGGAAGTCTTTTATCCACATCAATACATTGCCTTCAATCCCGACATTTCTTACTTTATATAAAAGCCAGTTGTGCGGAACGTTGTTGAAAGCTTTTCTGAAGTCGATATAGGCTACGTCTACAGGTAACTTTTGGTCCTTAAGAGCGCACCAGCTTTCACAAGCGACTAATAAGTTAGTGAGGCAAGAATAACCTGTTCTAAAACCATGCTGCTTCTCCTAAAGGATCCGGTTTTCATCGTAGTACCTAAACAGCTCCTTCCGAATAATCTTTTCTAAGATTTTAACAACCACACTAGTTAGGCTAATGGGTCGGTAATTCTCAGGCTTATGTTTTGTACCTTTTTTTAAGACAGGACCTACTATGGCGTTCTTCCAGTCTTTCGGTAAACGACCCTGGGTTACGGATAGATTAAAACATATACTTAAAGGGTTCAAAAAAAGTTGGCTAATTCCTTTAGTAACCCAGGGTGCAGTTCATCGGGTCCAGTGGACTTGCCTACGTCAAGCTTAATTAGCAGACCAAAGACATCAGGTTCTTTAAAGGTCACGCTGTCCAATGTTTGTGTGGGGGGATTTTCATGGACTGGTGGGAAGAGTGTTTCTATGGTATATACATTGCTAAAGTATTTTGAGAATACTTGAGCATTGCCAAAGTCGTCCTCCACTAATGATGAGGCTGTACTGTCTCTCCATAGTGAAGGAACATTTCTTTCTATCCTTTGGTTTATAGAGGAATACATGCGTTTAGGGCATTCTATGGATTCCTCAACAATTTTCTCTTCGTACAGCTTTCTAGACTTGCCGAGGATCGAGGCATAGATATTACGGGCTTTTTGATAATGATATTTTGCCTCATTAGACCTCAGTAACCTAAATCTATCCCACCTTTTCCTTCTTTTACAGAAAGGGATGCGAACTTCCATACTGAACCATGGCGGGGAATTTCTCGGCCCCCTAGGTGTAGTCCAAGGGATGTGGGGGTTGGTAACTTTTAAGTATACATTTCGAAATAGTCCCAAGCCGTTTCGATTGAGGACTCTGGATCTATTATCCAGTCTTCTGACGATGATGAGTGCATGATGTCTTGTATGTTTGCTTTCTAGACGGTAAATCTAGATTGAGCTGACGCGTGCTCCTAATTGACAGATACATGGAAGTCAACGGTTAAAACTGCATGGTCACTTTTACCCAGGGGTGGCCCGTAATCCAGGTTCGCAACGACCGAGAAACCTGGTCGGAAACTACAGACCTATAAATATCACCCCAGTTATTTCGCGCATAATGGAAAAAATGATACAAAGTCAACTATCAGATCACCTACTTAAGGAAGAACTAATAGACCCATCACAACATGATTTCATTAGAACAAGATCATGTAGTACGTGTCTGATAGACTTCTTTAACGAGGTTACTCGCATACGTGACCAGAAAAAGCTAGTGATTATACTTTATTTCGATATAAAGAAAGCCTTTGATAAGGTACCCCATAATCTTCTAATCAACAGACTCCAGTCAGTTGGAATTATAAACCCCCTATTGCAATGGATAAGTCTTTCCTCACAAACAGATACTAAATAACCAAGATTAACTCTACAACATCTACACCTCGACCAATAACCAGTGGTGTTGTGCAGGGTAGTGTCTTGGGTCCATTGCTCTTTATAATTTATATCAACAATATATGCAAGTGCTTTACCACAGGTAAGACCTACCTCTACGTTGGTGACTTAAAAGTCATCTATAAAACTGACATTGGTGATGTACGTAGTACTATGCAAACGATCCAACATGAACTCAACAAAGTAGACGACTGGTGCAAACGCTGGGGGCTAGAGCTCAACACAGAGAAATACGGTTGGCTATGTATTGGAAACACGTCACTTAAACTAAAACTAGCACTTAACAAAAACCCACTGCTCAGACTGACATCAGTAACTGACCTTGGGGTACATTACTCTGACAGTCTTAACTTCTCTGAACATATCTCAACTAAAGCATCTCAAATGCGGAGATTGCTTGGCTTCATCCTTCGTAATTTCTTTCAAAACGAAACTAAAATCATCCTGTATAAAGCCTGAGTAAGACCCATCGTCGAATACTGCTCGTTCTTATTTTCCAACCTACGCCTATCTGATATACTTAAGGTGGAAGGAATACAGCTAGACTTCATTCGCAAAATACTTAAGAACGACCAACTCACTGACTACAAATCCAGATGCCATATCTTAGGACTAGAACCCCTCTGGAAAAGAAGGCTTAGGTCTAACTTAATTCTTTATTTCAAACTCCCTAAAAATATTACTTATTCCACATGTAATATAGCTCTCTACCAAGACGCACATGGATACAACCTTCGAGACAAAGTATCCACAGTCAAAATTGAAAAACAGATCAAAAACACGTGAAAACTTCTTCCTTATCAAGTACGCATTGATATGGAACAGTCTGCCTTCTGAAGTACACATGGCAGACAAATTACATACGTTTACAAGACTCATTGATCAAGCCCTCACCTGCATAGATCTGGTGCAAACGAACACATCCACGTCCCACACAGACATCATAGGCTCTCTACATATATAGACTGAATCGCCTTATTTCCCTACCTTGTAGTTGTATTAGATACTTTTCCCTCACTAATTCTTTTCAATTGAAGTAGACAGGCAACTCACTGGATCTATCAATACTCGGTCGCTAAACGACGCTTATAAATACCCTAAAACGTTAGAAGAAACGCACAATCGACTGCCTACTGCCAGTGGTCGTACAACCACAGAACCTGTCACCCATCAACCGGTTAGCATAGAACAAAAAAACCTCAGCGCGAATTTAGTGTGAGTTACTTCTTGTCTATTTATCAGCTTTTTACTCATCTGTACACTATGTTGCCTTGCCATTAATATTATTTCACCACTCGTTATCTTACCTTATTTGTAACTAATATAAATCTCCACTTTTCCGCCTACAATGGTAAACAAATATCCTACACTATACCCTTCCTAATACCTATACTCTGATTCGTAACCTACACTTTACTATATAGTCAATAAAAACATTGAATCGAAGCCTTACCCACAGTCCATAATTTGTAACTGTCTGATAAGCTTGTAACATGGTACCTATAGAAATGTTTTCCAACAGGATGTGAAACACAGAGCATTGTGTGAGGTATGATATGTATCCAAAAAATAAGCGTAAATGAGCCTAACATCACAAAAGGAGGGAGAGTGGAGTTACTGACCAGCAAGCACTGATGGTGAGGGCGATGATTTCAATCCACCCGTGTTTGTGGGGCAGAACATTTTGTTTGTATCAGGCTCTTTATGGATGAGAACAAGTCAATCAATCTGTGATATTGGGATTGTTCTCCTACACTCACCATTCAGACTCATGTTTCTAATTTTTGTGCTGGATTAACTATTCTACTAAGACAACCTTTAACATGCTAGCTCGGACTTTTACATGAAAAATGTGTGGCAGGCATCGGATGATGAAAAAAACAGACTGTAAAAGATATGATTGCTATTTTACTCAACACTCTACTCTCTATATGCACTCTCTGTTCTTCCTCATTCCAACCTTGACTTCCCTCCTTCATTGGAACCTACTCCATCTTGATAAATATCACAACTCATTGTTCTTTATTACTGCATTCTCTCCTCTGGAGCCCCTAATCACAGTTCACTTTTGCAACATGAGCTAGTATCAATTTAATCCAATAATTTATCCCACCTCCATCTGTTCCACTAACAAATGTTAAGCATTGGTTATCGTTCATATCCAGATGCCTTGCTGCTCCTCGGTTTCTTTTTTTCTCTTCAGAATCTTGCTCTCAGGGTGAAGCTATGTAACTTCTGACATCTGGAACAAGCTCGACGAACGCGCTTCCCCAAGGTCATAGTTCGAACCAGGCGCTCCACAAGCCTACTTTATAACAACTATAAACTTAAAAAGCTGCATTACATAAATACTTAGCACGACCGAAACCCTAATACACTTTTTGTCGAGATTGGATCTGGTATGTAGCGTGGACGCCATGCCCCTTTGGAAACTATTCTTATGAAAACACATTATATCTGAACATATGAACTGCTATCAACTTTTGTAGATTATAATTACTAAATAACCTTGCTTGGGATGCATACTGTGGACCAGTATATGTTGTAAATTGTAGATCACGCCTGTAAAAATGGCGTGTACCTGCTATTGCAGAAGTATATTATTATTATTATCATAGTGAGTCAATATAAGATCTGGTAAGGATGATTCAGAGCTCGGGTCGTACCTAGTCGCTTCTTTTACATGTTGCACTAGGACACATGTGATGACTGCATCAACTAGTTCCTGCTCGAAGGAATTATCTGATGATTCAGTTCGCAGATTTCCCCAGTCTACCATGGGTGCATTAAAGTCCCCTAGGACTAGACATCGACCACTTTGTGACCAAGTATTGAGACTGCTTGGCAGGACCTCATTTGCCTCACAGCTTGGATTGCAATGGACCAAACCAATCAGCAGCTCTTGTCCCTTGCATTTCAAGCGGCAACTAATCAGTTCACACGTCCCACCCTCATGGGATACACTGTCGATAAAGGTGAATGGGATAGCATTCCTAATGAATGGGGCTACTCCCCCTACTTTACGCTTTTGTATCTTGTCTGCCCTTACCAATGTGAAACCTTCGAGGTCAAGTTCCCTACTATCTATAGACTGAGTCAGCCAAGTTTCTGTGACTGTGATTATTTCTGACTTAATAAAGTCAATCTGTACACCTAGTTCCAATCGCTTATTGAGCAAGCTTCGGGCATTGGTGTAGCAGATCCGAAGACTATTTAGATGGCCTCATGCGTCAGTCAGAGTGGCTTCGGTATCGTTCTCTGTCGAAGCCTCACAAACCGAAAATTTACAACTTTTAGGTCTTTTTCACCAGCGTCTAATCTAAGCTGTGGTTCTTTTTCGGCTTCCCGTCTTTTTACACGGTCCGCCAGCGGTAATTCCTGAAAGAGAAAAACTCCTGAACCCTTTAATTTATGTCCATTTTGTAAATTTTTTTCATTTGGGGATTCGAATACTACTTCAAGCATACTGGATTGATCAGGTTTCAAATTCGCCAGGCTACCTAGTTTGTACACCTTTAAGAAGTTGAGTCCGGATATATTGTGAGGCATAACTTGATTGAGTAGCTGTTTTATTAACACAATGTCATGCTCAAAACGAGCTTTCGCTTTTTTAATTCTATGAAAAATAACTGATCTGTCGCTTTGATCAGTCTTCGATTTCTCGACTACATTGATGGGGGCAGGATCCCCTTTTACGTCGTTATGTCGTTTTTTGCTTACAACTTGTACCCAATCGTTGACGTTAGTTGGAGTAGTGATCACAGCCGCATCAGGCATACTATGAGATTCCGGAGGGTTGTCGACTACTTGGGAGTTCGGGTCATGTTTCGAGTTGGGAACCGACCGAGCTTTGTGATTGCGGCTTCTGGAAGTTTCCTGCTGGAAACTATTTTGAGAACGGAAGACAGAAGAAACTTCTTTTCTTCAGTTTTTGGTTGGACCGGACCTCTTTGGAGGCTGTCCTTCCTCCTTTGGACGATGTGAGTCAGCACTTTTCGGACTCACCTGTGCTTGCCTCACATCAATCTGAGTGTCGACAGATCGAGTTCTGTCCGACGTGTCCCAAACGCGCTTGCCGAGATACTTTTTCGCAGCATTGACCATTGAGATTGCCTCGGTTAACAAGCTGTTTGCATCCATACAGCACTGTTGACAGAGCCACACGCAACCATTCTTACTGAACCTTTTAAAAGCCGCAGGTGTTACATTTGTGCAGAATTCGTGGTACCAGCCTTTGCACTCGTCGCAATGCATGCCGCTCTCAACGAGATATTGACAGCCTGGATGCTGGCAATCGCTTTTATTGCACTTTCCAGTCATTTGAGGTCTATTTTAAGAAAAGAACTAGACCCAATAATACCCGGAGAAAAAGTGATATTTGATCAAAAAAGTGGAAAACTGCAAATAGTTAGGACCGAAGTACTAACAGACACAATAGAAAAAGCAAATTACTCTAAAGTACCGACGATAAACTACTTTAGAAACCGAAATGATACTCTAATCGAATACTTTAACGGAAAGAAATTCAATCAAAGTATAAACGGTAGTCTTGATACGTTATTAACGATCAAAACAATAGAATTTACTCCGCGGAGAAAAATACCACTTTTAAACCACCAGACCCCTATAGCGGCTGCTATTTTCATGTGTTTTGTGGTTTTCTAGCTCTACCAGCGTAAATTGCGAAATGTTACTGTATGGTTCATTGTTTTGTTTATATAGTCCAACTGCCAAAGGCGCTTGGCGTGTTTTAGTACGGTACTGATGTCTTTTCAAAACCTCCAGACGTATGGTAGGTCTTACGACGTACCTATTACTTTCTGTGTTAAGACCCTTTTGCAGAAGAAGGAGAATCCAATGTTGAAGGTAGGATTGTTCATATTCGAATACAACAACGAAATGGCCGCAAAACACTTACTACTGTCCAAGGGATACCAGAGAAGTTTGACAAGCGAAAAATCTTGAAGTACTGCAAGAAACATTTCGCGTGTAACGGTACAGTAGTTGAACATGAAGAGTATGGGGAGGTGTTACAATTCCAAGGTGATCAGAGGGATAATCTGAAGTCTTTTTTGTGTGAGATGAACATAGTCACTCCTGAGGAAGTCAAGCTGCATGGATTTTAATTGCATGTTGACATTTCAATTTTGTGGTCATTTCAAAGAGTCACTACTTCTTCAGATACTGTCTACTCTTGCGTGAAAACATCATCTGTACATTTTCCCGCATTCGTCTTTTCAGTTGCTCATATGTCAAGCTCTCATTTCGTTTGCTCATGAGTAACTCCTGCTATCTCTGAATATTTAAAGATGATAAAGCTTAATCATCTTATCAAAATACATTCGCCAAAATGGCATATACTTCCGTTTTGAATTTGTAGTCTTGACCCCCCCCATCATACATATCACGGTTGTTCACATTTCTTATTTTTAGATTTAGTTAACAACAACCAATTTTCTATCCAGACTGTCAGCCAATGTGCTAGTTATAAATGTCCTTTCATCGGTGACTGGTAATCCCCGCGAACAGACGGGTCTGTTCCCCCTAGCTTCCGTTTCCAAACCGGAGGACATTTATGTTGAGCAACAATCCTCTGTCTTTGCCTATGAAACAGTTCATAATAGTAGGCTGCAAGCACTTAATCATGTCTTTAGAGCACTTTATATATCGTGGAACAATCAGTTGAACAATATAGGTCTGACAATGTACTAGAAGTTGTGAATCTTCATCAGCGGTGTGTATCATCAATCCCTAATCACCTATCCCGACACTAAGGTAGGAGTAACTTGGAAGAAAGTTAACGATAACAGACCATGATGTGCATCAGTACATCCAGTTATCGAATGTTGACCTAGAACACGTTGGTAGATAAAGACTACCTGGTTGGAGTTCATGGGATCAGCAGTTGAAAGCAGGTGACATGGTTGGGGATTGGTCACAAATGTACCCACTTGAGGTCATAACTCTTATTATCCTTTCATGCACAATTTTTCATTACATCTCTCACCGTCCTCTCAGTTTTTAATTTTTCCCTTAATTATTGCTACTACAATTATGTCAACTTATTTGTTATCCCAGGGACTATTCTCCTTCCAGTGTAGCTCAATGAATTGACGTCAATAGTTTTATGAGAATGCATACAACGCATCTTCTGGAATCCCTGAGTTACTTTAAAATTATGGCTGTCTAGCTTTAGCACATAACCATCGAAGTCCTGTAAAGTTCACACTGTTATTGTTAACTAAACCTAGGTCCTCAGTATCATATGACGGGACCCATCTCTAAGTTGTTTGAGGTTTACTTAAACGTAGGTTCTACTATGGTCTGAAGTGAGTTCATAAAAATGCGAAATGGGTTATTATGATTAGCATCCAAATCCCCACGTAGAATACGTTATAAATTCAAGTATACAGTGCACTCATTTGTACGGATTATCTCATGCTTTGACCAGCCACCTCAGCGTAGGGGGTATATAGAGAAATATTCGCTTTCGGCTACATTGTCTGATAATCATAAAGGGACTTTCAAGGGTCAACATCAGAGTTTCAACGATAATTTTGCAACATAACAGTGTTGTGCTTTCGTACAACTTTGACATTTTAGTAGAGGTTGGTTCAAGCAGAGAAGTTATCTCTACGATTTTACTTAGATGAGAATATAATGACTATTGTCCTCACTAAAACTAACTTATTTCTTGGTCAGCAGTAACTTCTAATATAAGAGTGGACATTGTTTATCTTGTTGGATGTCAACTTTAATTCAGTGATAGATGTATCAACTGTGATTCTGACAGAATTTCTAGTTCCAAACCATCCAACTGAGAGTATTAATAGTTCCTTACACCACAGTTACATGAATCACAGTTCCACCGAAAATAGGAATGAAATCATCACTGCAATCTGTATGTTTCTCTACCAAGTCTCAACCACAATTAAACAACCATCCACACAATCGTAACAGTAGACCACATTATTGTTAGTTATTATTACTATAGAGGGTTAGAAAGGAATTCCTCCTGGGGAATATTGTTGGACCCCAGCTGCTCTTGCGTTCGAATACGTGTATGCATCCGCGTTAGTGGCTCTAGAGGAGGACTAAAACTCACTAACCAATGGATTTATTGATTCTTGACGTATGATATGTTAGTAGGTACTGGTTTGGCGCTTGCTATACCGTTTTAATTTTTGGTTGATAGCCTTGGGTGACATGGCTCAAAATCTGTCTCAGTGACGTGAATGCATTCATTAATCTTTCGAACTGTACCTCCTACATTCGATTCATCAATACCATTGCCTCTTGTTCTGGCTGCATTGCTTTTCATGTTTGTAGACTGCTCTTACTGTACCGGTGTAGAGTATGCAGACTTGGGTCGAAGCATATTTTTGCCAGTAGTACATTGTTTATGACTGGCAGCTGATCATCCAAATCCATTATACAAAAATACTAGTTAGAAAAGCTTAACAACAATATGGTTTCTAATTCATAGATAGTCTGGTGTTAGTACATGAGCAACCCTGAGGAGAAAGTTTAGATCAGTTAATGAGTTATGGCAATTCTACAAACTGACGTGATCTGAGACATTCTTTCAAACGCATTAAGGAATGAAAGAAGCTTGTCTGTAAACTACCGAGGAGTGTATACAGTTATCTTCAACGGCAGTAGGTGATGATTGCAAAATGTATGAATAGTGTGTCAGTGTTAGCTAGAATGATTATTTTTCACATTTATCAAACATGTAGCTCGAATAGTGGACAGTTAGTGAAGGCATTATGAATAAAAATGAGTTAGCCTTCTACTCTACAACTAGGTGACTGGGACGGTTGGTAATTTCTCGTTATCCACCCGAATTGACCAGGGGCATTAAGTCCTCGATTCTTAACTTCAGTGGGAAAGAACTTAACTAGGTTGACCATAGTGAATCACTCATGTAAAAATAATTGCTACAATTTTGAAGTTTGGACCTTTCCGATTATTGGTAGTTTTAATGTAAAGGGTAAGATGTGAACTCTCATGTAATAACCTGACAGGAATGAGTTCGATTTATGTGGTTACATACAAAACAACTTGGTTCTAAGCTTTGATTCTTTAATTAAATGAGTAGTGTAAAATCAAGAAAAACAATTAATGTATCCTCATTATTTGACCAATAAAATATAAAGTGGTCACTATGATCAATTAACTCTCATGAATGATATAAATATTCTTAATAGATGTCTTAACTAGAAATTCAGCCTAAAGCTCTTAGCGAATAGTGTCCTGTAATAACTTAATATCATTAAACAAGGCTCATCAATTCACTAAGATACATATTCGGTCTTAAAATAATTGGGATCAATTATGTGGAAATACATATAAATATTTTTATAATAAACTGAAAGCATATCTGATGAATGATAACCAAACGATGTTATCAAATATGACGAAGTGTTTGTTAAAAAAATAAAAAAACCTACTGCAAGTTAATAACTACAAAATAAGTGAAAGCAATAAAATACTGTAATGCTATTTTAAGTATTTCTTAATAGACTGTTTATCAGCCTTTTAAGGATTGCAATTGGTAGCAAAAGCATTAGTCTCTACGTTACTAGATCCAATTTCAGCAGTTTATGTTATAAATCTGAATCACACTGGCAGATTATAAGTAGAAGAATCCCTGTTTCAGCTAATCTATATTTCTGCAATCATACTTTATCCGTCTTAAGAGATGTAAGAGTTTGATGGTTATCGTTTTATTTGATCAAATTACCTTTATCACACAGTGATTTGTTTTCAGTAAAGTTTGGAATATGGCAAAATTTAAACATCACGTTGTGCTATAATTCAACGTTATTATCCTACTTGGGAAGTCCTCGATATATCATTTACTTTGAAAAACCACTAGGAAATATTAAGTTAAATCGGTGACATGATAATGGCATATCAGACTTCTATGTATTTCATTTTACTAAACGACAAGATGTAATTTCGTAGCTAATAAGAGATCAAAAATTACATTGGTCACTTGACTGGAGGATTTACTTAATGTAGTTGACGATTCGAAATTGAGGAAACTGGTATCATTTCGTTCACTCTATTAACAGAAATTTTTACATGTTACTTAAGGCTGATTCTATGATAAACCCTCAGATATTCTGACCCTACATAAATTGACTATGAGAAGTATTTATGAATATTTTTATTTGTAAACTAGATTATTCACATTTCTCGTATATCTACATTCATAAAATATCTTAGTTATAAAATAAATGCTTATATGAAAGATTTAAAGTATAGTAAATGCTTTAAATTTCCTTTATTCCACTGTTGATTGTTCTGATTTTACCAAAGCTTATCAATCAAAGGAATTAATTTTTTGAACTAATTTTAATCAAGTATTTTCGAGCATAAAATGTAATGAAGTTAAGCAAAATAATATATATGCTCAATATTATTATCTCTTTGTACATAAGTAATTAATATTAATAACCGAACATAATTGTGGTATTTGTACGAACTAATGATTCTTTTGCGCACTCGATGGCCGTCTGATGTCGAATTCCAAATACAATACGTTCATTTGTACTCAGTAAATTGCACTATTTCGAGAATTCCTAGTTAGTACAATAATTCGAATGCTTCCAATTATTATAATATTTCTCATAATAATTCCCAGTCATTAATTACAAATGGTGTATCTGTAACGTGTAAAGAAAAACAAAAGCTGTCGATTTAAATATCGAGTAGTTAAGAAATAGCTAAGGAAAAAAAGCACCATTTAACTGAATACAGTCTCTCAAATTTGTCTATCATACTCCATGTGATAGTTTACGTCATTTGTTCCTTCAGTCAGTAATTCCAAATAAAGTATTGTCTTTTTTTTCTGAATTATAATCTCTTCTGTTGAGATTTTTCAACCAAACCCCCCTCCTCAGATAAAAGATAGTTTAATTTGTTCTAAAACTCAAATTTTGTTACTTTTCTAAAAAATAGTCAAAGCAACTGAACATTTTTTTCTTTTGCTTCTTTAAGTTATTTATTTATTACATCTTACTGTTCAATAGTTCATTAACTAATATCTGTCACTATGATGCGAAATTTCATTCATAAATTCCAACACATAGAAAAAATAGAAGTATAACATTCTTGTAGTCATTCTTTTACAAATTAGCAATGTATTTTTTTAGTGGTTATCCATCAAATAGTTGCTTTTATAGTGTTTTCATGTAATTGAAATGGTAAGCTTCCTTTTGACCCATGAGCTGTTCGTATGTCTTTTACATTTTTATATGAATTCCAAGTCACTTAATTGTAAATGTCTTACCCAACGTTGTGTTAAATAATGTCTCGGATATGTACTCAGATCTATAAATCATAGTCTTATATCTTAGGAATATAATCGCATAGGTTAATGGTCGCAATTACAACAGTGCTTATGGCCATTCTTCTAGCTTTCTGAACGAAGCTTACCCAACGTTACCGATTACGTGACGATTACAGTAACGAAGTTAGTGGCATAGAGAAAAATACAATAAGCACTATCAAATAAACAATTTCCCTTTAAAATTTATCTGGACATTAATTAGAGTTAGTTGAGAGTACTGGTTCTCAAAACATTTAGCAAATATTACTCCAAATTAGCTGATATTAAAAACTAACAGTATTTTGGTTCAAGATCTCAGCTAATCATCCTGTCGTTTTATGCATTTAAAATGACCTAGTAGAAATATTACAACTTGACCGATCGAAGTTGATCATCCCTAAGGACTAGAAAAACGTGATGAGCATACAGTGAAAAAACAAGTTGTTATATATTCCCTATCTTTTCATTCATTGTTCAATTCACAAAAGTTTATAGGTCCGATAAGTACTCATAAAATTTTCATTAAATTTCAAATAATTAACTCATAGAATTAAATTGTACAGTGCCGACTTTAAAAGATCGGTCGTACGAATGACAGTGAATATTAAAGTTAACTATACACATGTATTAAAGTTGAAACACGAGTACTGTTTAGTCTATACAACTTCATCTAATGGTCTTGAAAATAAAAAAAATTGTGTCAATAAGTGTTATGACCGAATATTTTCAAACTTGGAGATTAGCAGATTCCATAATCACACTTAAAAATCTACTTATTTAATACTTAATTAGTACTGATGATATTATGACTTTAAAAATTAGAAAATATAGAATTAAACATTTCGAAACAGAGAGAAATAAAACAAAAATGCTAAATTATCCATATAAATTTTAGAATGATATTCAGCTATTGTTATATCTAGAGCTTTGATTCTTGCTATGCCGCGTACTACTAGACTACTTGAACGATCGGACCCGCAACGTCGCATGAGAGTAGACAGAAGACTAGTAAGCCGGAATTTTATTCCCCAAATAGTGTCAAGTGTAGTACAAAAATCTCATGTATTTATAGTTTTTAGCTGAAAGTAAACCATCATTTCGGACAGCCAATAGGCACATAGTGGGTCCTTCTTATTCATCCAATAGTGAAGCTACACGTCGACATTCTAGAATGTTCCCCTAGTGGTGATTAAATGGAATGTATTCGGCTCTTTCTGGGCTTCTTGAGGCTTCCTTGAGTTTGCAAACGAGCCATCCTTACAGCTATATTTAAATGGTAATTCTGAGATAACAACAAACTTTATATTTTAGGAGTAATGTTACTTAAAAGTTAACACATTTTCAACAAGTTCTTTTAGTTAGTGGAATATGGAATGGAATGAATAAACGACAGCGTTATCTACAATCTTTAAAATATTTAATGTTCACATAATGCTCAACGTAGACTAGGTGACTGAAATGTTAGATATTTTTGGTTCTGTATAAAACAAATTTTCTTATAAAATTATATAGAGGTATATTTCTACTTTATTTAATGTTTTGTTGTTAAAATTATCTTTTAAGAAGCCCTAAAATTAAGTTTTTGTTAGTCGGTAGTCATCAGCAAGATTAATCAGTATTATTAAAAGAAGCAATCCTCCCTACATAGATTTAAAAGTACAACTTCGATTGTCCTTCTCAAAGGTAATGCCAATAATTCGGGATGTGTTTCTCTCCTTCTCAATCTAACTGATCCCACAAGTACATGTAACATAAGGTGACCAAAATTCTCTAATTTTGTCGAATTTCGCTAAAATTATTAAAAAATATGTCTTAAAGAACGATATTAGTCTTATCTTACGGAATATAGCTGTCAGTAAATATTTCAGCAGTTCAGCAAGTATTTTAACTGGTTCCCTTTTGAAGTACAGTATAACGAATGATACATTTTTTCACTAATCTATTATGGGATATTTTCTGCGTATAATTTACAGTCTCCAAAGACAACTTCATCTCTACAAAAATTAACTAGTAAACGATATTTTTTCTACAATTTCTTGTCATCATTTTGTATGTTGTACTTAAAATCGATCTGCAGATAACTATGAAAGCTTTGAAGACTAAGAAATATCACACTCCACATTCTTTTGCGACAAATGATTCTCTAACAGGTTTTATTATTCACTTGTTACATTTCTAAATAAAACCAGTGGTAAGACGCAATGACTACGGGTTACATTAATGACTAAGGATCAGAATAAGTTGCGTTGGGGAATTTAGAGTAACAAATTATTATTCCGAAAAAAAGATACCTAACCGATCTAAATAATAGTGCCTATGGATTTTAAACAAAAGATAACTGATTCTCTCCTGATTAGTATCAGTATGGTCCCTAATGAACAGCACCAACACAATTATCAGTTTTACAGAAGTAATAAATTTATTATATTATGATTGGTTTTAGATTAATCAAAAACAAAAACTCCTTAACCTAAGACAGAAAAGCATTCTAAACTTATTTCAGTTGTTTTGACACTGATGGATAGTTTTGCACCGAAGTTATCTCATGTCAGACGGTTAATGACAAAAATTATCAAGATGAGATTCTACGTATTAATGTATTGCATAGTATGTAATGAATAATAACACCACAATTTAGATTATATCTGATTCTTTTATTACAACACATTGTAGTTAAAACATTTTTGTCGTTCCAAGCTGTTATCATGTAGAAAAGTTTGACTTTTAGACATTACTAATAAAATTGTCGTTAAAATATTTCAGTCAATAACAATATTACGAACATGGTACTTAAACGATTAAGTAGTAGCTTATATAGGATAACTAAAATATAATCAAATCACTAAACCCAATACACTTCATTAACCATTATCAGAGAAAAGCAAATATTTTAATAAGTCTTAGCCTGAACATAGATACTAAGTCGGGATAACAGCACAGACAAAGTATCAATATGTCTTCGACCAACACACTAAAATATAGCTTCTTTCAACACAACTAACACTTTCATACATAATCATGATTGATAACAGTGGTAATTTATCAACTGGATAAGTGTAGTTGCTCAGTTATCACTAACACCTTATCATTAGAGATTATTTTAATTGTCGTAATGTCCCAAACCAATACTCACTCTATATTTATCTCTGTTAGTCTGTGTCTGAATGTCAACTTCCTGAAGTTCATGCATGAAAACGTTAATCCACAAATATAAGTTAACTCAAAAGGCGACCATTTAACATAAGAAAAATTTCGAATTGTGAAATAAGTACTGAATTGGCAATCAAAATATCCGATTCGCTTTTCCCATGGTTGATTCGTCCATTTAAACTGTAACGGGACTCCAGGTTTATATCTTGCATCTGAAAATTGTGAATGGCTGTCTCAGTGTCAGAAGGCAATTGAGTAGTCAGCAAATTAAGCAGTAGTTCAGGTGCTTTGACGTGCTTAAAACGTTGTTCAAACCCACGGTTAAACACTGAAATCCATATTTCAGAATATGTTCATTTGAGACTATGGTGTGACATGAGGTGATGAATGTAATTAAGTTTTGGGGAATATATTGTTTTTTCCCGAATACCATTTTCAAATATTTTAACGATAAAATTCTACACGGAGTTTGATGGTGGCTAACAGTGGAATCCAGAACCCATGTTTCATCTTATTTGCAAGTTGTTAGACTCGTCAACAACAACAAAAATCAGTGACTGAATTAAAGAATATTTGCAGGATGTGAACACCAACACTGGGACACAGGTATATCCAATTGATGAGTACCAAACAGAACGAAACAAGTTCACTGAAGCCCGCTGTTGGCCAGAGTTCATATATTTTGAAACGATGCGAAATATTTATCCCTCAGAATTATGATGTTGGATTTATTTTGGTCTCTGAGCTGGTTGATTCGGCTATGATGCTCTCATCGTCCTTTATAACACTATCATCAAAGAGAAATTAGCCGTTATCTGATTGTTTTCTTTTAAAGATTTTAACCGTTAAACCATCCTGTTCAGAGGCCATAACACCAACAACCTTTCTGTTTTAAAAAACTTAAGTTATTTTCAAACTATTTTGCTTGATTATCTTGGTAAATGATTACAAATCTTTTCAGATAATTTATAGTTAAAGTAATAAAGTGGTATATATTGTAGTTTGATGATTACGGTTAAAAAAGGAAATGCATAGGGATATAAACATATTATGTCATCTATACTAAAATCAAACTGGTTCAAGAAATATACTGCCATATTATGTAATCATTTTAAAAAGAGTTTATCATGAAAATAAATCACTTCTGTGGCTTACATAATTAAAAACAAAGTAGGATAAAAACTTTCACCTCACCTATTAGAAGTTACATATTTTTAATATATACAAAGGTTTGGTCAACTTAACAAGAGATTGCATAACTAACCTATGGTTATGCAACTCCTTCATCAAACAGGTTTTTAGTTTATGACTGAAATCTATCGAATAAAATACATTTAACTTCACTTCGCCAAATAAGTTGACTTATTTTTAGGAACGGGAGTTATGTCATTCGATTGATTGGAATGTACATAAATTATAAACATGTTTACTATCATGGACTAACCTACTAAGTAACTATTGCTGACTCATAGTCTAGAGGTTAAGCGTTCGCGCGTAAAACTGAATGCCGTGGGTTCGAGTGTCGAGGGTGGGATCATCAGTACGCACTTCTGAGGAGTCTCAAACTAAGATGAAACGGGCTTCCAATGCTTCCAGGTTTTCAATGGTGGTCTAAAATTGATCGGCTCATGACTTAAATGAAATTCAACAATCTCATTAACACCATTTTGAAAACTAATTTATAATATTCCACTACCTTTCATCCATTTTTTTCTTCTTAAATCTAAGACAAAATGTCAAATTTCTATGGTGAGCATGATACTAATCAGAATTATAATGATTTTAGTCAATATTCCTTATCTTGAAATTAAGTAAATGTTCTACAAATCACTATCTCAACCATTAAATGACTTGTTTCATTATGAGATGTTATTTATATTCATGATGTTCTTATGTGACATTATTAAAAATAAAGTATTAATCCATAGTTTTATTCTTGACAAACAGTTAACTATTCTATATTGTAGATTCATCTGTTTACAATTTATAAAAATGTAATTGATACAAGTTATTTGGATGAAATAGTTTTAATTGTCAAGTGAAAATAAGAAAACGGTAATACCAACTCAATATTTCACTTACTTACGCCTGTTCCCCATCGTCGAAGAGCATAGACTGCCTTCATTATTTTACACTGTTTTAAAGTCATTGAAATTTATTAGTTAATTAAATGAACATACAAATTGTATTGGGAAAAAGTAGTAGGTGTATAATAAATAAATTAATTAATTATGGACATTTTTTACGAGATTTAATATAATAAACAAAAGGTCGAGACTGTTAATCATAAAAATAAGAATGATAAATATGAAACAAAAAAAAGTGATTTGAAGGTATTTTACATTGATGAATTTCTTTGTATCATTCCACAACCTATTGGAATGAATCAGTGTTATATCTCGACGAGAATTATGAATGGTAGCTTTTGACAACTTTATGAACAAATACGATACATATATTTTTACTGTATAATTGCTAAGTAGCTAAACTATGCATATTCATGTCCATCTTATTGTAAGCTTTATTTTGACTTATAGACTATTATTATACGATTCGCCGTCCTTGACTTATGGCCAGTCTATTAATTACAGTCTCCCACATTCACAACCACTTTTGGCTAGATCTTGTACAAATGTTATTTCCTATTTTATGGTACGATGTGGTCTCTTTGGTTTGTATACAAACCCAGTATGTTTGAAGTACATGATTCATATCATAGGGGCTGAAATTGGTGTTTCTGGACTTAACAGTCAGGGCTAGTCAGAAGAAGGACCGATAAAGTTTCTAGACTGCTCATACGTGTTTTATCAGTTGTCGGTCAAGTTAATAAATCATTGTTCTTTAATTGCCGGTCTCCTTACGTCATATATTGATAGGGCATAAGACCACAAGTTATAACAATCAGACAGTTTTTGAAGTATTTCTGATGGTATAAAAGAATGTAAATTTTGATTAGGATTGGATTAATTCATTTAAATAAACAATTAAATTAGATTAAAACACTAACTTTCAAGCTTATTCGTTTAAGAATTTATACCGATTTGCCATTCAAATAGCCTCTGATTTATTAAGTACCTATTCTAAATAGTTTTGCATGAAATACGATGTTGTTTTGATTAGTTATATAACCTTGTTACTCATTTTTCTTCCATATAGTCTCTTACTTAATTTGTTTAACTATTAACTTGATATTTGTAATAAGAGTGGACTAGGAATTAGTTCCTTAAAATACCATTGAATTTCAGTGAAGATCACTCTCTTGACATAATTGTAAATTATGTATAGACTTAGCTAATTTTAAACAGTTTAATTTTTTTCGCAAAGAAATACTCTCTCTATTATCAGGATGAAGTAAATATTTAATTCAGTAATTGTAAACATGCATTTAGTTATTAATTAATTTACATCAGTTTCTGTCTAGTTCAATAATTCAAGTGTATCTACTGATCAGATAAGTTGATCATATATAACACATTATATTTTTATATACTTGGTAATCAGTGTCCGGAGCATAGATAAATCTTCATCTACACTCCTACCTTCTTACTGGAATTGAGCCATAGTTTCGGTTTTAATAAGTAAAAGTTTCTCTCAAGTCATACCACGTGGCCGTTCCAGCATTTTGTCAATTAAAACACATCAAAAGAAACATTTTAAAATGTAACAATAACTTCTTCAATGTATCTATTCAACTTCGGATGAATAAAGGCGAATCTACGATCTTTTTGCTAATAATGGAGTATTTTTTGACATTTTAATTCTTTTGTGATCCATAGTTGATCCTATTCACTGGTTATGTAACAAATTTTATAATAAGCCTCGCTTATTTTATTCATTTTTCTGCTTACTGACATATTCATCAATAAATGTAGATCATCAAAATATGAACTTAATTTAACCTAATGACACTGATTATTATCTTCAGTATCACACTCAACTATTCTTATGAATGAAAAGATATATGAAATGAGCACACCTGAAATAAAATTTAATTTATGACATTACTTTCCTATTGGATGGAGATTTTGGGGAAGAGAATAAAGACTGATAAAAGGGTATGAAAATAGAAGTGAACTTATGAAACCAATATTTACACGTTTAGAGGAATCTACTCGTGTCTATTCTGATTGGATAAACTAAATTGGACACGGGGTTGATCCACACGGACAATATATATATATATATATATATATATATATATTACTTGTTCACTATTTTCAACACAATGAATATGAATGATTGTCAGACAACAACGTTCTCTCCTAGCCAAACATCAACACATAATGTACATGATAAATGTAAAGCAAAAAAACACGGTCGACAGTCTACGATACCTCTGGAATATCGAGATCAAACAAGACGAGTAGGTGATACATTTATATACACAGTGACATTTGTTTTATAGAAATATTTTTACACTTTATGCTAGTATTCAATTAACAAAATTTCAATCTCTTGTATACAAAAAATCTTTATATTGAATGAATCAAGATGAAAAATCTCTTATTCTGATGGTCTGTAAGGTGACAGGATTATAATATGAGACTAAATATAGAATACATTATCAGTTAAATTACGAAATGTAGTAATACAACTAATCAAAATGACATGAATATAGAAGATTATTAAGTACAAACAGATTGACTATAAATGATAATTTTTTATAATAATGTAACTAGTACATTATAAAAGCAATACATAAACTATAAGCAAAGATCAATAGTGGCTAGCAGTGGAATCCAGGACGCGTGTTTCGTCCTATTTAGGACTCGTCGGTTGGATGTACCTGCATTTCAAAGTTGATGTTCACTCTGAGACAACAAATGAATAATACATAAACCAATTACGTAATTTTTTTTATTATTACTTATATTATATAATCATATATAATCACTTTTATAAATTAAATATTAATTTTAAAAGTGAATTTTATCATTAATATTATTCGTTTATTTTTAGTTAAAAAAACAAAATTTAGAACGTCGTAGACGTGCATGTATCTCAGATAAAATGAATGCATTACATAATTTAGCTATGAATTTAATTGGTAAAGATGTAAGTTATCAGTTTTATTTTTTTTCTAAAAAAAAGCTTTTTAATTATTCTAATTGAAAGCATGAGTCAATTGAAGTTAGACCACCATGGAAAACCTGGAAGCACTGGACGGCCGTTTCATCCTATTGTGGGACTCCTCAGCAGTGCGCATCCACGATCTCGCCTCGCGAGATTCAAACCCAGTGCTTCCAGGTTTTCCATGGTGGTCT